>NC_132908.1:58295038-58405200 GCF_047675955.1 Chlorocebus sabaeus | reverse complement strand
CACACATACACACACAAATATACCCATACCATGTACATCATATTTTTAGTGTTTCAAATTTTACTTGAGGTATTTACTATATATATATCATATACATATATTTATGTTTTTATATTTATTTTAAATATTTATTATGTATAATATACCTAATATATTTTTAAATGTATATTATTTCAAAAATATTTTTAAACAATTTATTTTATTTGCCAAAATATATCCCTAGGTAACTTATCCTTATATACCTTAATAGCTCACTTTCTAATTTCATTTAAAATAAGTTAATGTTATCTTTCACAAGATAACACATAAAATGTAACAGACACCTCCTAACTCTTCCTCAAATTATGTTTCTTTTTGTCTCGGATTACACTCCAATGTACTATGAAAGTAAAGTTCATCAAATACTATGTAAAATTATATAAAATTCAATATTTGACCATTTTTATTACTTTCAAAGACAAAAATTTCCTATGGTTCAACCTAACACTTACGTGTAGCCATCTATTACATTCAAATATTCGAGTCAGGCTAAATACACTATTGACCCCTAGATGTTCATTTTTTGGTATGAAAGGTGGCTTTGAGCTGGTATATTACCATTGAATAGTCTTAGGAGAACAGTAATATAACATTTACAAGGTATATTAGCAATGAGAAAAGAGTTGCTTACTCTTTCAAGCTTAGGAAGGCACTTTTTAAATGCTTAATAGTAATTTCAAATGGGGTTTTGAACAAGAATACAAGTTTACCAAGGAGAAAAAGAATAAATGACATTTTAGCCAAGGAAAGCAACATAGGCAAACAAATTAAGGCATAAGGTAGCAAGGCGAATTTATAAAATTAAAACCAGTTTCCCTGTTAAGGGTGTGTGTGTGTGTGTGTGTGTGTGTTCAATTTAGAATCATAAAACATGAAGCTTGAGAGATAGTCTAGGATGAGATTTGGAATGTTTTTCATGTCATACAAAATATTTTATTTAGTGTCTCAGAACGGTCTAATTGGCAAAACTCTATGGAGGCTAGACTAAAGATTGAGTTAGAGGAAAAGGGAATCATTAGAGAATTTTCCATATAGTTTATACTGTTATGATTTCTTTCTTGCTGAACTATCACAGAAGAAGAAAAGAGAAAGTAGTGCGTTTAAGTAATATATGCAACATAAAGTCAACAGAATTCTTTATATATATATATATATATATATATATATATATATATATATATATATATAAATAAATAAATAAATAAAAAGAATGAGTAAGACCTGCCGTAGGGTGACTATGGTCAAGAGTAACTTAATTGTACATTTTAAAATAATTTTAAGAATGTAATTGGATTGTTCGAACTCAAAGGATAAATGCTTCAGGGGATAGATACTTCATTGTCTGTGATGAGCTTATTTCACATTCCATGCCTGTATCATGCCTGTAACATGTCATGCACCCACAAAAATTTTAAAAATAATTTTTAAAAATGTTTTTAAATGGTGATGACAGGCCAGGCATTGTGGCTCATGCCTATAATCCCAGCACCTTGGGAGGCTGAGGCAGGAGGATTGCCTGAGTCCAGTAGTTCTAGACTAGTCTGAGCAACATGGTGATACTCCATCTCCATTTTTAAAAAAAGTAAAAAAAAAAAAAAACAAACAAAAAAACCGTGGTGATACCCCATATCTATTTTTTAAAAAGTTAAAAAAAATGGTGCTGCCATTTATTGAAATAAAGATTGCCATGGTTATAAGGAAGCAAATATATTAGATGTTATCCAGCCCTTCAGCCTCAGCATCCTGGGACACTCAGGATTTATGTGTAAATAGAAACAAGCATTAAATGTCAAAATCATTATTGTTGTGACAATCCTCATTCTTTCCATCCTTAAACTTGTGCATTAGAAGAACATTGATTTTGTGTTCTTATCATCATTTAAGACAAAAATAGCGTGTTTTTTGTTTTTGGACGTAGAGAATGAGTGGATTCATTAAGGCTGTTAGATGAATTATTGAATATTCAAAGAAATGTGTTGCAAAAATATTTCAGGATCAAGAAACATTGAGATTTAAGGGCAAAAAGATGAACAAAAATAATATTCAATAGTCACCTCCTATAAATCTAAAACTTTCAATAGAAAACTTACATAAACTCAAAAAAGTTAAAATAATTGTAGCTATTTTCTATGTTAAAACTGTAAGAATCTTTCACAAACTGCTTTTAGATTTCAATCGGCATTTATTGAAATATCTTATATATTAAGGCACCTTGTATCATGGTTGACCGTCTCTAAAGTAGACCAATAATTTCCATCTCATGGTCTTGTATTTCTCCTACCCTCAAGTGGGGCCCGGCCTCAGTGACACTTGTGATGAATAGAATGTTCTCACTAATAAGTGTAAGCTGAACAATGAGAACACATGGACACATGCCAGAGAGCAAAACACACTGGGGCTTGTTGTTGGGGAGGAGGGGAGGGAGGGCATCAGGAAGGATAGCTAATGGATGCTGGGCTTAGTAGCTTGGTAATGGGTGAATCTGTGCAGCAAACCACATTGGAACACGTGTACCTATGTGACAAACCTGCATATCCTTCACGTGTCCCCTGGAACTTAAAAGCTGAAAAAAACATGTCATAAGTGATTTTTGAGATTGGGTTATATAAAGACTTTTGCTTCTGTCTGGTTTACTCTATGCCTCCACTCTCTCTCACTCTCTGGGTCCTCCTTTTTCTCTTGCATGGTTCACTGTGGCTGACTCCAGCTGCCCTGTTGTCAGTAGCTTTATGGAAAAACAGAATGGGAAACTGGGGCCCCCTTCTAAGAGTCAGCAAGAAAATAATTTCTTGCCAACAGTCATGTGATTGGGCTTGGGAGCAGATCATCTAGTCCCAGTGTCTAGCTTTAGGTAACTGTTTAACTATAACCTCATGAGAGAGTCTAAGCTAGAAGAAACTAGCTAAGCCACTCCTAGACTTCTGAACCTCAAAACCTATGTAAGATAATAAATGTTTGTAGTTTTAAGCTGCTAATACTGGAATAACTTATTATACAGCTATATATATATATAGAGAGAGAGAGATCTATATCTATCTATCTATCTATCTATCTATCTATCTATCTATCTATCTATCTATCTAGAGAGAGAGAGAGAGAGTGAGAGAGAGAGAGAGTCTTACTCTGTTACCAGACTGGAGTGCAGTTGCACAACCTTGGCTCACTGCAACCTCCGATTCCTTGGTTCAAGTGGTTCTCCTGCCTCAGACTCCCAAGTAGCTGAGATGACAGGCACGTGCCACCACGCCCAGCTAATTTTTGTACTTTCAGTAGAGACGGGGTTTCGCCATATTGGCCAGGATGGTCTCAATCTCCTGACATCGTGATCTGCCTGCCTTGGCCTCCCAAAGTGCTGGGATTACAGGCATGAAACACTGCACCCGGCCAATAAATTTTTAATACACATGTATTAGCTTACCTTATCCTTATAAATGTTTCTTATAGATGTTAAGATTTAGATTTTACAGAAGAATTTACTGAGACTCGTAGAGGCAAAACTGTCACTAAGATTTGAACTCTGTTCAGTCTGTCTTCTTCCTAATTCTTTCCATTATACCTCAATGTTTTCTGGGAATTTAGGGCTCTCTAGGACTAATTGTGGTAATTTGCATGTTTATGTAACACCTACTTCCTTGCTTTTATTTCTGACATTTTCTGATCACTCTTGCACAGACAATCCAGTTAAGAGTATGATGCAGCTGTTTCAAGCAACCTGCTGTTTTGGCTGCAGCTGGGAACAACTAACTTTCTCAGCAAGCTCTGATTAGCATTTTGATCTTAACAAGTGCTTTCTTCTCTGAATGCCATGGCAGCAGTGATTGTTGTCACCACCACACCTTAGTCTTCTACTGTACGCAGATTCTGTGGTTTGCCTCTGCTTACTAAAAACACAATCCGCTGCTGATATACTCTAAATATGAGCCATTTCTCCTAATTTTTAGACATATGAACCCTTTGAGGGAGAAGTAATCCCATGCGAATCATGCTAGATACGGATTTAGAAAATATCTGGGATTGAAATGAAGGTATAGGAGTGGAACTGGCATTTTTGAGTTCCTTTTATGTATTTGGTACTTATGATGTATTAGCTTATTTAATACGTACCTAACAAAGTTTAAGGGTGCGTGACTGCTATTGGTGGAGAGGGTTGAGAAAAGTTAGTGGAAGTGCTGTGATTCTAAGGCTGCCTTTTAAAGTGAATCCTCTTCTTACTGAGTACTAAATCATAGCATTTACTGAGCACTCACCATCTCCAGAATACTTTATCTTCAGTCCTCACATCAACTCTTCAAGATAACATGTAAAGTTTCTCGGTTTGCAAAATAGGATGAGAACTTAGATAAGTGTCCCATAATAATAGGTAATCAGTAGTAAATTGAGAACCTGCAAAATGTTTGTCTGTTTGTTTCCAGATTCCAAACATAGAACCTGTTCACTATGCTTACCGACTATTATTAGTAGTATTTATAATCAGAAAAGGTAAAGTCAGAATGGAGAATTTAATAAAAAAGGAATGAAACTGGAAGAATATTCTAATAAAGTTAAAGGATGGATAGATGAAAGAGAAATAAAGAAAAGAAAGAAAGAGAGCAAAGAGAAAGAAAGAAAGAGAAAGAAAGAAAGAAAGAGAAAGAAAGAAAGAAAAGAAAGAGAGAGAGAAAGAAAGAAAGAAAAAAGAGAGAGGAAGGAAGGAGACAGAGAAAGAAAGAGAAAAGGAAGGAAAAAAGTAAGAAGGAAGGAAGGAACAAAAGAAGGAAGAAATGATATAACTAAATAAATCAAATGTTCACGAGTGAATTTAACAAAGAAGTTCCAGAAACTACAAAAACAGAACCTTGCTCTATAAAGGCACAGGTAGTAATAATCACAAATATAAGTGCTCACTATGTACCAGATACTTTGCCCTTAGGGTTGTTGCAAAGACTGTAAGAGACAATCTCTACTAAGTGTTGTCTCTATGGCTGCTTTATATATGAAACATCTAACACTTAGAGAAGCTAAATAGCTTGCCAAAGGCACACGATGAGAAATCAGAGGGACGCAAACGGCAAGTATTCTGACTCCACAGCCATAATCATAATCACTAAACAATACGGCTTATGTTTTAAGGATACGATGGTTTCAATCTTCACATTAAAGCAAATGATATGGGAAAAGATGAGGAACTTTTCTTAAAAATAAAGAAGAAGCCTTTATTATGTAATCAAAGTCATGTTCTATGAACAGTACTTTTGAATGCTTTACTGAAAATGAACTCTTTCTTTTCTTCAAATAAAACATGGTAGTAAAATACGATTAATATGACATGCCATTACAAAAGAAGCTTGTGTTATGTAGCTCAGGATGTAATATTTTATTGTAGGTGTATCTGGAATCTCCTAAAATGTCAATAAACTGTTATAATACATAAGTACATAAAATAAAATTAAAAATAATAAATAAATACAAGAAATAATGATGGGTTCAAGGTAATTGTGGGTTTTTCCCCTAGATTTCAACTCTTTTACTCACATTCTATACTAAGCCAATCAAATATATTAGTTAATGACAATGTACATAGAGCATACACAGGTAGGATAATTAGAGATAAAAAATGTAATCTGATCATGTCTTGGAGAGACCATTTTGAAAAGATGTCACGCTGAATCTTTAATTCTGCACTGGATAAAGACAATATTGGTTAGACAACTATACCAATGGTTTCTACTTCATTAATTATCTAAATCACAGACATTGATATAACCTTGAGGCTGGGAGTGGGTAGGCCTTAAGATCACAATTTTAAGCCAATGTGGCATGACAGAAAGTATGCTGGGATTGAAATAAAAACATATGATTACGAATTGTATAACTCTAATTTAACTATGTATAGGGCCACCATGTGAAATACAGGAATCCCAGTTCGATATTGGATATTTTTGTTTGTTTTTGTTATAACGAAATATCAATATGGTATGGAACACACATACACTAAATTATTATTAATTGTATATCTTAAATTCAAATTTAAATGGGCATCTTCTGCTTTTATTTGCTAAATGTGAGTTTAGGAAAGTTCCCAGACCCAAATGTTTTCAACTGAATAATGTGGATAAATAATAATATTTTGCCTACCTCACAAATTGTTGGCGGGATTAAGTTAGAAAACAAATATAAAAGCCTATCAATTTCAGCCATTTGTATCAGCAGCCATGTTGACAACTTCTGAACTTATTTAAATAAATGTAATATCCCATTTTGTTAAATAATAACTTAAATAATCCTTGCCCTTAACTATGGCATTATTTGTCCAGCTGATGTTATTTTCCACTTAATTTAGATAAATATTTCTACATTGTTTACTTACATATTATTATTAGATGCACCTAAACGGGTAAAAATTGGATTAGAAGGATACTTACCCTTTATGGATGACAAATACGAATGGGTCTAAGTGGTAGAGGAGAGTCTCAAAGTACTTCTCCCTCTTAAAATAATTTCTTGCGTGGGCATGGTGGCTCACACCTGTAATCCCAGCACTTTGGGAGGCCGAGGCGGATGGATCACCTGAGATCAGGAGTTTGAGACCAGCCTGATCAATATGGTGAAACTCCATTCCTACTAAAAATACAACAATTACCCAGGCGTGGTGGCAGGCACTTGTAATCCTAGCTACTCAGGAGACTGGTACAGGAGGACTGCTTGAACTCAGGAGGCAGAGATTGCGGTGAGCCAAGACTGCGTCCCTGCACTCCGGACTGAGCAACAGAGTGAAACTTCGTTTAAAAAAAAAAAAAAGTTTCTTGCACAAAAGAGGTACTTTGTAGGGGTTTGTCTTGTGATATTAATATCAGTGAAAAAACAAACAAATGCATCAATAAGAGATGCAGGAAGAGATATCTGTTCAATGATATAGATACTAACAGTTAACCAGTAAATTCAAACCTATAGGCAAAGTAAAAATGTGTGGTTCCCAATCCTGATGTACAGAATTAACTCATTATTTCTATTAAAACCTAGGCAACAAAAAAAAAAAATTGTGAAGGAGGGGGTTATTTAATCTGAGACCCTGAGTCATCTACACTTAAAAATGATAATGAAAACCTAGCAAACTGCTTACACATCTAGATGAGGGGGTACAAACTCAACGCAATTTTGTATAGTGATACAATTGGTTCATATTTACATAAATAGAATCAATAGATGGTGCAGATGTCAGCAAAATAATAAATAGTCTTTGACAGGCATTTCTATTTCAGTTCTCATTGGAATCCTGGGTCTCTTTCCAATTCCAATTTCTAATGGTCAGAGTTAAATCCTGTAAAATTATATCAATCTGAACCATTTTGCATAAATTTTAGATTAAATTCTAAAGATTTCTCATGAAAAAAAATGCTGGTCAATAGACATTTTGAATATGGAAAAGCTGTAAGAGCCAGATTGGTAATAACTGTTTAAGTTAGTTTTCCAGTGGACCTTGCAAAAATGTAAATAATCAAATTTTATTGTTCTTTGATGAGTGGCTGAATGTCTCAAACTTGCTTGTCAGCTAAAATGTATTTTCCAAGTAGGGCAAAAGACCAAAAAAAGTGTTATTCTTTGCTGTAACCATTTGAACATTTTTAAGCGTATTTGTAAAACTACAGAGCTAATTCAATAATTTATTGAAATTATCATAAAAGTTCAGCAAATCATGCATTGCTTTCAGATTCTGATATATGCTAGATTTCCTGTTTTTACGAGTCAGCAGCTTTATAACTATAACCATTTGAATTTCAAATGATAAATTTATATCTAGCATAGCCCTAGAATGCATAAAAAATAAGGGGGCACCCTTTAGAGAAATTTAAAAAGAATTGTGCATTTCATAATTTGATATATGTAACATAATCCATTATACTCCAGGGCTTATATTGTGCCAGCAAATGTAAAAGGAAATGGAGACTCTTGTCTGTGCCCAGCACAAGGTGCAACAACGGAGATGTTTCCTCGAATTATAAACCACTGGCTCCCTGGTATGCAACGCTGTCTAGCTCTATGTGAAGGGGTGCGTATGTAACACACTGAAGGGCTCTGTGGGCTTAATTACTATGCTAGAGTTTGGCAGAATGAGAAAAAAGAGATGCCAAGCAAAGTGAGAAAAAGAACTCTGTAGCCATTTCCACAAGGCTAGAGAATTCATGGAAATATTTATTCCACAGCCCAGGCATAAAGCTGTATTTTCTGTTCTTTGGAATTCCTTCTTTCCATATGTTTTTTCTTTTTTTTTCCCCCCCTCAAACCCATTACCTACTCATATACATTTTTTTTCTAAAAATAATTACTATATATGTTCAATTCAAAGGAATTTCCTTTGAATATTCCCTGCTGAGGTCCAATAACAAAGATTTAAACAGATACTGTTAACGTGATTGTTTTTCAGCTCTGCTAAGTATTGCAATCCTTGACAGCAGAGGCTAACTCTCATTATCGTCATATCTCAAGGACTTTTCCAATCACTTGGAAAACAGCAAGGGTCAATAAGCCCAGGACAGTTGTTTATGAGAATTTGAATCCCAGTTACCTACAAACTCTGTGTGTGGTCATTAACCTAAACGCCCTTTGTTTCAGTATCCTTGTATGTAAGAACTTTGTTTAAAATGAGATCTTGTAAGGATCAGAAAAAAAAAAAAAATGATGATGCAAGCACCTAGTACTTTGATCAAAGGTAAGTGCTCATACAGATTGGTGTCCCATTTCCATTCCCTGCCTCTTTTTTCACTTTTCACAAAAGTTATTGTTGTAATTACTATTGTTGTTTTTAAGACTCTAGTTGTACATCACAATAAACCAAAATTTCATGCTTTGAGAGTTTGGGACTTTTAATTTTAGGCCATTAGTTCATGAAGGGATCTTGGATTGAGTTACATAATCCCTAATTCTTTTATACACAATAAATGTGAACCCCAGATGGATGGAGAAATCTAAGGATACACATATGTCCCATATAACTTTGTAAAGTCATGTGTGTATGAGTAAAGCATGCACATGTGTGAATGCATTTGTATACATTTCCTACATTTACAAAACTTTGCAATAATTTTGTTATGTATATATAAAGAGAAGCCCTTTGTCGGCTCATATTCTATATTATATTTCATTATTAATCAATCACATGAAACATTCTACATAACTAATCTGTGTTTTAATACCAAAGACTGCAGTCAAACAAGTTAGATAATACTTACAAAATGCTTAACAATTAATTGGCATCTAATAGTGAATTGCTACATTGAGTCTTTGCTTTTCTTCTTTCCTTGTTAAAAAGCAGCAAAATGAACAACAACAACAAAATACATTCTGGCCAGTGCGGTGGCTCATGCCTGTAATCCCAGCACTTTGGGAGGCTGAGGTGGGTGGATCCCGAGATCAGGAGATCAAGACCATCCTGGCTAACATGGTGAAACCCCGTCTCTACTAAAAATACAGAAAATTAGCCGGACGTGGTGGTGAGCGTCTGTAGTCCCAGTTACTCCGGAGGCTGAGGCAGGAGAAAGGCATGAACTTGGGAGGCGGAGCTTGCAGTGAGCCGAGATCACATCACTGCACTCCAGCCTGGGTGACAGAGCGAGACTCTGTCTCAAGAGAAAAAAAAAAAAATATATATATATATATATATATATATGTGTGTGTGTGTGTGTGTGTGTGTGTGTGTGTGTATATATACATACACACACACACACACACACACACATTCTAAGAAAACACAAAAATATCTTCAGAAATGGCTGCACCTATAACTAAATTGAATTGAAAAGCAGGGTAGACCCTGACATTTTGTCTGTGCAGGCACCAGTAATTTGGAATCTATGTGAGGTTGAAGCACCACACAGTCTGTTCAGGGTTAAGGCAGCCTGTGTGAGGAGGCATATTTCTCTCTACTTCTGTTTTGTTGTGGTGGTTGCTTTACTCCATTTTTCTTAGGTTGGAAACCACTCATCCCTCCATAAAATTAAATTAAATCCATAAAATTAAAAAGAAACACACCAAGCATAAGCATTAACATGGAAAGGAATATTTTCCTAAATTCTGGAGCGTCTGAGTGAAGAGGAAAGAATTACAGTGTCTATGGATGCTGGAGAGAAAGAAGTGTTTCCACCTCAGTGCAAGCACAAAGTTGATGCAGATAAATTGTTGAAGAGTAGCCAAATATAGACGGGTTGAATGCTGTGATGCCATTCAAATCTAAGTACACACCATTTGCCGCCCCCAGAATGTGCCAAAAATTTCATCTCCTCCTCCACCAAGTTTTTTTTTTTTCCCCATATGCAGCTTAGGTTGCGTAAGGTGAGATGATCAGCATTTGAAACTATCAACAACTTTTAAAAATGCAACCAAAAGACACTGGGTTTACCTAGGAGGAGTCTTGCTTCACAGTTTGGAAGCGTAAATAGGTCTAGCTGACTTAGATCACCTGATACCTCCCCTTAAAAAAAAAGTCTCTAAAAAAAAAGTCTCTGGGCCGGGCGCGGTGGCTCAAGCCTGTAATCCCAGCACTTTGGGAGGCCGAGACGGGTGGATCACGAGGTCAGGAGATCGAGACCATCCTGGCTGACACGGTGAAACTCCGTCTCTACTAAAAAATACAAAAAACTAGCCGGGCGAGGTGGCGGGCGCCTGTAGTCCCAGCTACTCGGGAGGCTGAGGCAGGAGAATGGCGTGAACCCGGTTGGCGGAGCTTGCAGTGAGCTGAGATCTGGCCACTGCACTCCAGCCTGGGCCTCAGAGCGAGACTCCGTCTCAAAAAAAAAAAAAAAAAAAAAAAAAAAAAGTCTCTGATACCAATGTGCTTATGCCTTTAGGCAAACACACTAAGCACATTCGGGAATCCGCTGCCAAGGCCTCCCCATCTGCTGTGGCAGTCACTGGCTAGCCTGAAGATCCCACTGCCTCTTGGGCATCTCATGGGGCTGTCTGCTGGAGACCTCCGTTCCAGAACTGTCAGCTGGTGAGGCACTCTGCGGCCACCTTTGACCTCTGTCCCTAATCCCCTCTGACACATTCCAGGCTGTCGCACCGGATCATCCTCTCTGGTTCATTGCACAGTATTGCAGCCAACAATCGGCATGTCCTTTTTCCCATCTGTGTGTTCTAGTTTAGGCCGGGTCAGGAGAGATGTCACTGTTTCTCTTCCTCACTCCTGACAGTTTTCTGATTTTCAGCATTTAACTTTATAAAAACTAACTTGCAAAGACCTGAAGTGAAGTGATAAACATATTAGGAAATTCAGCATTGTCAGAATATTTGTGTGTGTGTATTGGTTTAGAAGGGCGCTGGAATACCCTTTTAAACACAACCTCCCTCTATTTCATCTACCCACCTTTTCCACCTTCCTGAGCATTACAAATTGTTGTTGCTATTATCATTATCTATTTTTCAAGGCTCATTTCCAATGCCACCTGCTTGGAAAAACTCTCCCCAGTTGCCCCACAGCAAGTGAAGATCAATCATTCCTATGTCATCGTGAAACATTTTAGCTCTATATATCTCCTTTATGTCATTCTTGCAAATAAATGCAAGGATTTACTACTCACAGTATTCTCTGTTTTAGATATGTCATCCCATACTGGTTGTGTATTAGTAAACAAATAGTCTGATTGAATACTTAGGTGAAGGGACTCATATGAGAATACACAGTTAAGACAGATAAGTGTAAGGAAATAAAGCAGCTATAAAAAAGAGAATAATTAGTGAAAATAATCAAGGAAAGTTACATGAATGGAGGGCAATAATTCAAGCACAAATAGGCCCAAGTTTCAATCCTCTTTCCCACAGTTGCTAAATACTGAATCTTGAGCAGAGTGTTCAGTGTATTTGACCCCATCTATACTCATCATCAAAATGGTAATAAGAGTATTACCATTTTGCACCAGCATGCCCATTGTGGGGATTAATTGCCATAATTAAATGAGATCATGAACGTCAAGCACTTAGCACCACAGCTAATACTTAAATAGTACATGCTTCATCCATGCTGGAGAGAGAGAATCACACCAAAATACAAGTCGAAATGAAGACTATCAATAATTTTGGTGCAAAATAGATAGCCATAGACACATTGACGAAATCAATAGCACTGCCACCTGCAAGTCCAAAATGGATAAAATTGAGTGGCCAAAGAAATTAATAGTAATGAAATAACCTTCCCTTTCAAACTTCAGTGGCTCCATCTTTTATGTCATTACCCTGAATGAAAGACCTCACCTCCATACCACAGGAGTGTGTGTGTGTGTGTGTGTGTGTGTGTGTGTACACACATGCGCATGTGCAGTAGTAAGGGAGTGGTAAAAATGGGGAGGTCTGTGGTGGAATGTGCTCTATATGATGCTGTGATAAATGTAGCATGAAGAGATTTTCTACCATTTTATTAGCTCTTTTTTTCTTGTAATTTGGAATTATTTGCCTGATAAACAGCTACATTTTCTTTCAAGCCTATTTTCAGATGAAGAAGAAGCTGGTGAAATTGTAGTATTTTGTTGGCAGAAAAGAAGGTAGTCCTCAAAGCCACTCAGTTTCCCAGAGCAAATAGGATTCACAATGTTAGAACTGGGAGGGGAGAAAAGATTCTGACTTTATTATGATGCAGGTTTTTTCTCAGGTGTGGTGGCCAAGGAAATACGGGTCAAGTATCTGGTCTACCTTTTCAAGAAATTCTGACAAATAGGTTTATTTCTTTTTGCAAAATGATGATCTCAGCAGTGAAGAAAAGTGGAATTCCCTCTCTTCTTTCTTTCTTTTTTATTCTATTCAATGTGATTCAATGCAGGGATTTTAAACCTATCTGTATTCAACCCAATTTTCATAATAAAATCTAATAGTACAAGGGAAAATATGTTTGCGAGAAGCATTTTGTGAATTTAAAGACTGAATAACCCACAATATTAAAAAGGAAGAAGTGAGGCTTAAGAGGCCAACTCTGGCATCAAACAAATGGGCATCCTTTGTATCCAGCTGTCACTTCTGACCAAGTCATTCAACGTCTTGGTATCACACTATTTTTACCTGTAAAAAGAGACTAGTAATACCACGTAAAGTTGGTCTGAGGTTTTGGCGATATAATATAGTATGATATCTGGTTCTGAGGCAGAACTAAACATGTTTTAATATCTTGAATTTTTTTGTCTTAATGGTTCCTATCAGAATCAGAGCCAAACACCCATTTCGTAGGAAGCTGAGGAACAGAAATGGAATAGTAAGAAGAGTGAGAAAGAATGTGAAACAATAAGTCAGAAAGCCTAGCATTCCAACAGAGGAAAAGAGGTTGGTATCATCTGTTGCATATTACAAAGAAGTGGAACTAGACAGTGATTTTAAGGCAGACAACTACATAACATCTGGAGACATTTTCTAGGAAAGGTAAACAGTTGGTAAAACAGAATGAAATGAGAGCTTGGTATCACGAGGATGAAGACTGGTATGGTTAAAACTTTGAGATGGAGAACAACATTGATTCCAGAAAAAAAAGAAAAACACAATTTTAAAAGCAGCTACAGTGGGACTCACCACCTGATAAGTTTTAGGGTCATCTACTGTTAGTTTGTAAGACTCATCTGTGTTCTACACAGGCTAAATAGGCATGAGGAATTGATGTGGCAGAAGTCCAAGTTTTCTTTCTTTATTTTTTTCTTTGCATGTGTGTGTCTGGGGGGCTCTAATCTCTGCAATCTTTCCAGACATTCATGTTTGCTTTTTCTTTAATATTAAGATACAGAAAAGATAATTCTAGAGACTTCAACTTGCCCTTTCCTACTATAATATCTTGCATTTCAGAGACATCAGTGTGGAGAATTAGCCAGTTGCATTTCGACTGTGCATTTCAGAACTGAAGAAACCCCAAGTTTTTTCATATATGAGTAGGCAAAATTGTGCAATTATTTTGATAGGTATGCTGCTGTCCCATGAGTCATACTTTGTGTGCAAACCCTTAGGGCCTGACAGAAATTGAACTTATTTATATGTTTGGAAGCAAGGAGAGGTGGTAAGCAGTGATTTTGAGGAGGAGTCAGAGTCCCCTGCAGGTAAATTACCTTATTTCTTTAGAAAACGCTGGGCTAAATTTCTTAGGGGAACACTAACCAAAACTTGGGGTCAAAGTCCTTAGTTTCTTTAAAATTGTACATCATTCCCCATACCAGTGTTGAAGGTATCAGACTGTGACGATCAATGCCATAACCTTAACATGAGACTCCATAATATTGTAATTTTAATTTATCTTGTAAATTTGATCTTCAAAGGATTATAATTTGGGTTTAATTTCCTGAAATTATAAACAAGTTGCTATAGAAGATAAGAATTGCATTTAGGGCAAACACAGAACATTTCTTGTTCCTGATTTAGATATTGACCTGGTAATTTAAAATCCTGAACTCATCATTTTCTTCTTTCAAGTTTTCTAAGCACACATAGAGGCAATCAACCAACCCTATTATACTATTTATTTCCACTAAAATATTCTATTGGCATTCAAATTCAGGTGACAACAGATGACAATTTAAGTACCTGTTTTTCCACCACATTCTATGTAACACCAGTGTCCAATATTCTGTTGGCTTCAGGGTAATCAATAACTTTATATTTAGTCAGATTAGAGAAACAACTTTAGATAAATTTTCACTTCTCTAGTCTGAACTATTTCTAGAAGCAGAATCACCATGAGTATTATAGAATAGGTTTTATTATCACAAAAATAAAATATATTGCAACAGGGAAAGGAACTGGAGAAGTGAAAGTAGAAAAAGGGAATTAGAGGATCAGAGAGATAATCATTGACTATGTTCAGCTTCTGAGGTGGGACAGCAAAAGGAAAGCTTGTTGGAAGATCTATGGGAATTTGTTGGTTCTGCATAACTACTACTTCTGTAGGTCTACAGACAAGGACATAGTGGTTGTGCTAAAGCCTGTTCTGCAACAGGATCATCAGTCAGGAAAAAGTCAGAAGAAAGGAAAGCAACAATAATCTGGAACTTTTTGTCACCTCTAGATCTGTCCATCATTGCATCTGACTACAACAAATTTCAGAAAATAATGGCCTCTGTTTCATTTTAGCATTCAAAATGGTATGTACCTTTCTAAAATAAAAGGAACCAGAGATTCTTAGAAAAATGACTGACTCTAGAATGGGAACTGGAAAGATACAAGCAAGACAAGCCTACACCATCTTAGACTACTAGAAAGCAAAAAGGTGATGAAATAACAAAAAACAACAATGAAAGAAAGATGGGACCTTGTCAAAGGAGAGAGAAACCAAACAGAAGAGTCACCCCATGGTGAATTCTGGGACAAAATATTGCATTTTAACCCCAAAAATAAAATATTCATGAGTCCATGCTAATAAAAATAAATGATTGAACAAATAAATAAATTATTGAGAAAGAAAAAGTCTTTTTCACAGAAAAATTCCAAATAATATATGTAGATTCTTCCTGTTCTATTAAGCAGAGCTTAGTTTACTTCCTCTTGAGTGTGGGTTGGGATCGGTGACTCGCAAGCAAAGAATAGAGTACAAAAAGAGAAAAAAAATATTTTTTTTTAGTGTAAAAAGCTATCAAATGCCATTTTAAACAAGTGGCATAGTTTCAAAATATCAATAATAAGTCATATGGATAGCATGTACCCCTTGCTATAATATAATAAAAAGGCACCTTGCCTCTATGTACTTTTTACCAAAAAAACAAACAAACAAAAACTATAACCCAAGTCAAATAATAAGAAAACATCAACTCAGTTTGGGGGATATTCTACAAAACACCTGACTACTACTCCACAAAACTATTAAGTTCATAAGAAACAAGAAAAATTGAGAAACTGTTACAGATCAGAGGAGTCTAAGGAGATGTGCCAAATAAATACAATATGTAATATGGTATCTTGGATGGGAAATTGGAACAGGAAAACAAATAGCACCTCCCACCCATTGAAAAATGCAAGAAAAATAGTCTATAGGTTAGTTAATGATATTGTACCAAATAGTTAATAGCATTGTACCAAATATTCATTCTTAGATTTGACATACGTAGCATGGCTTTATAAGACGGTAACACTAGGAAAAGCCAGGTGAGAGGCATATGGTGACCCTCTATCGTATCTTTGCAGCTTTTCTACAATTCTAAAATTACTCTAAAATAAAACCTTTTAAAAAACGAGGATATCATTTTTATAAGTTTCTGTTTTTTCCAACCTTAACCTGAAACCACACAGGGAAGGTGATTCTGAGTTGACAGTTCTAGTTAACCAAGTTGACAAAGAATGAAGACCACGGCCCGTCATGGTGGCTCACGCCTGTAATCCCAGCACTTTGGGAGGCCAAGGCGGTGGCTTACGAGGTCAGGAGATCGAGACCATCCTGGCTAACACGGTGAAACCCCGTCTCTACTAAAAATACAAAAAAATTAGCCAGGCGTGGTGGCGGGAGCCTGTAGTCCCAGCTGCTTGGGAGGCTGAGGCAGGAGAATGGCGTGAACCCGGGAGGCGGAGCTTGCAGTGAGCCGAGATGGCGCCACTGCACTCCAGGCTGGGCGGCAGTGAGACTCTGCCTCAAGAAAAAAAAAAAGAAGACCACAATCATACAACCAAAGGTAGAGAAATTTAAATGTAATCTTCCTTTATTGTTTTATGTAGTTCAGCTACTCAAAGACCTCATTGTGTCACTTTGGAATGATACCAAGTTCCAACTAACTTTATCCCCAATATGCTATATGAACATGATGTTGTTTATTCTTTCTTTGTTGTAGTCTTATTTTCAAGAGTGAAGCTCTGAGTCAAATTTTTTATTTTTTCAACCAGTATTTACATTGTTCACAATTTAAATATGAACTAAAAAGAAAACAATTGTCTTAAGGATTCTTAACTACAGATTAAGAATCTGTTGGAAAAAATATGGAAAATATACATATGGAACTAATACAAAAGTCCTGTTTTTCAGAAAAAAATAGAACTGAAACGATTTCTGGGGATCCTTGAGAAAAAGGGAAATTAATTATCAATCTAAAATTTGTTTACATTTTAATAAAAGTACATTGAGAATTAAGAGATGCTCAATATCCCCATATTTTCTTCTCTGTTGCCATTTAGGAAGGCCATTCCTAAACATGCGGTTTTAACTTGTTATTTATTTTGAAAAAAATTATAAGGAAACACTAGAGAAAAGTTAAAAGAATGGTACAATGATTATCTTTACACCCTTCACCTAGTTATGCCAATTAAAATTTTACTATATTGTCATTGTATCCCTGTTTTCTCTTTCTATCCACATTTGTTCATTAGTATATCCCCAGCAAATAAAGTAATAGTAGATGGCACATGGCTTATTTAGTGAAAAAGATAAAAGAATGCTCTGTCAACAACGGCATTTTTGTCACACTGGAAGGTTCGAATTGATCACAATAACTGCAATTTGTACATTTTTCAAAGTTTATGTTGAACAATATAACATAATACATGGTTAGAAATGTGTCTGGTTCTTTGGTTAATTATTTTCTTGGATCTTAACATAGTCCCTCATACATATTAATGATAATTTATGTATTCCTTGAATGAAGTTAACTGTGCATTCTATCATCCAACTACTTTTTGAGATTTTCATTACATACTCTCTCCAATTCAAGAGAGTTTAAATTTAACCAAATTACTTCAAATATCATCTGAGATTATTAAAGAGAAATTATATGCATATTTTTATTTATACTCATGTGCATATTTATTTGCTACACTATTTGAGAGTAAATTTTAGGCATTCATTATTTCTCAAGTGAAATAAATTGTAATTGTAATTTCATTGAAAACCAGGGCTAGATGAAACTTTATAGGAAATAAATTGTGTTTTTGGTTCAAATAATCTTCACAGCATCACAAGTAAATATCATCCAACTTCCATTTAAATACCCTCCAGATACATGAAACTCACTAAGGCTTGATTAATCTCTCACTTCATCTGCCTGTGATTCTACATGTTATAATTATTTAGAAACAACTTCATATTTATGTCTTGATTTTGTTTCCCATTGTTAACTCCGCAATATAATTATAAATTATTGTTATATTTCCATTCATGTGTTTTTCTACATCTTCAGAAAACGGTGGGCCTTTTTGTTCTTGTCTCTATTGTCTCAGTTCTAAGTAGAATTAACTCATTTTTCTATTTAAACTGTTATATACAGACAACATGTTTATTGTACTTATGCCATGGTAGACTCTCCATATGCCATCTGAATTCTCATTGGTACTTGCTCTACTGTCTTGGAATAAAGAAAAAAGCAAAAACAGACAAACTTAACTTTCTTAGCTAAGACAATCTTTCAGAGGGTTGGAAACAATTGTTTCCCCATTTATGTTCTCATTTCATCTAATTACTACAAAATACCATTTTCTAACACTTGACTTAATCTCCTTAACATCTTGGATGTATTTTTTTAAGCCTTCAAGACTATCCTGCTGCTATCCACCCATATCATTCAAAGATGCTAATCAAAACACTGAGATAAAATGAAACAAACTAAACTGAACCTTGCATTTTTATAGACCTTGTCATTTTTTTTTCCTAGAGGATAATCACCTCTACTTTACAGAATGGGAAACATATGAATAAGATACTAGATGTTTTAAAATATTAGACAATACTCTAGAAACATCCATGAAGTTAAATATTGGTTTGCCAAGTATCTGCCCATTCCCTTAGTGATCACACATTCCAATTCTCCATCTTAACAAGAAAGATTCCGAGATCTATCTTAAAAATATGGTATAAATTTCTAGAGTTGAAAACATAGCAATGCATAAAAAACAAATCCTTGACCTTTGGAAGAATTCCTTTTTAAACAAATCCTTGACCTTTGTGGAGTTCCTTTTTAAACAATCTCAGATGATTTTGAAGTAACTGGTTGAATTTGAATCCTTTTGAATTGGAGAGGGTATGTAATGAAAATCTCAAAAAGTAGCTGGGTGATAGAATGCACAATAAACTCGATTCAAGGAATACACAAATTATCATTAATGAACATGAGGGACTATGTCAAGATCCAAGAAAAAAGTTAAGCAAAGAGCCAGACCCATTTCTAACCATGTATTATGTTATACTGGTCAACACAAACTTTGAAAAATGTAGAAATTGGAACTATTGTGACCAATTGGAACTTCTAGTGTGGCATATAGATGCTATTGTTCACAGATCGTTCTTTTATTTTCATTAAATAAGCCATGTCTGGGCATCATTACTTTTTGTGCTAGGATATAATAATGAACAAATGTGAATTCCTTCTCTTGTGGACTTTATAGCCCAGTGGGGGGTGGCACACAAGGGACAAATAAATATGCCAATTTTGTAGTATGTGCTATGATCAGAGAAAAATAAAGCAAGTTAGAGGGATGGGAATGGTAGAAATGAGACCCCTCTTTTTTGGACTCCCTCTCATTGATAAGGTAATATTTGAGTAGAGATAGGAAACAACTGAGGGAATAAGGAAAAAACAGCATGATTGAATGTCCTGATGCTGAAACTTGCCTACAATGGTCCAGGAACAGTGAACACACGAGCACCAGGAGTAGATAAAATAAAAGGGAGAGTTGGTAGGACACGAGCTGAAACGTGTGATGGATCTGAAGTTGCAGAGAATGTTAGCAGTGGCCACCTCATGAAGAGCCTTAAAAATTAAAGCACTTGCTCTTAATGATATGGAAGGTCATTAAGGAGTTTTGAATAGAGGAATGATGTTTGATTTATATCAATATCATCATGATGGCTTTGTAGGGAGAGAGGGTATTTAGAAATACTGTAATAATAAAGCACGCCACATTGTCTTGCTGTGTGACATGGAACAAATTAGCATATCCACATTTCAGTGGCCATATCTGTAAAATGGAGATATTGACACCCTAAGATAACTGACCAGAGTGTTATAAAAACTTGCTTGCACAATGCATGTGATCTCATAGTTTAAACTACAGCTTAAATTTGGAAATGAAGGCCTAATTGAGCTGAAAAGGAAAACAGTCACATGGAAAAGCCTGTAACCTCCATTGAAAGCCTCTGTATTTTTAGTTCTTAAAATTACTATTATTTTGGGGGAAAAACTCGTAAGTAAATGGATATCTAGTTAGGGCAACACTTCCAAGCTAGTCTCAAGTGTTTATACATTTAATATTTATTTAACAAGCAATCTATAGCTAGTTAATTGGATAGCATGCTTAATATCTCATTTTCCTTAGTTGTATGGGTAAATGCTAATTAAATTCCTGAGCATTTCTCACAAGTGTAATGTAATAATAAGAACATCGTCACACACTTATTGGTTCTGCAGATTTGAATTAATTACACTGCAAGTAGATTTATCTTTCATATATTTATACCTCAATAGGTGCTCTTCCCTGACAATCATAGGGGATTTAATTTCCATACCATCACCTTATTAATTCTAAATTAAATATGTTTCGTAGGAGTTTAATACTTGTTGAAGCTCCAGTTAGTGATATTTCTTCTACACATCTGGATTTTGAATTTTAGTGCCTGAAATTCATGTTGCCTTATGCTGCTAAGAAAAGAATAGGAGCAATTAATAAGGCAATAAGAAAGGCTACAAAATTTAATTTGGAGACATGTCAAGGAGTCTGGTACTAAGCAGTGCTTCTTCAGAATCTTGTGGGGCATAGCTGGCCATTTGGTGAACCATTTTTCTTCTTCTTACCTCTGGCTATGAGATAAGTCTTTTAAAAAAATACTGTGTGTATATGTATTATAAATATATATTATTAGAAATATATATATGTATACATACTCACACTCACACTTTTTCTCTATTCCCACTGATGTCACTGCCTTCATTCCAAGCCACATCATCTCTCCCCTGAACCGTTTTAATAGGCTTTTTCTTGTATATCACATATCAAGTCTAGCCTTCTTCTGTCCATTTCCCATACACCACTAGAATGATCTTCCACGTATGGAATCATGAACTTGTCACTCTTTCCCTGGAATGCTTTATCCCCAGAATATTTTCCAAATGCTTTACCAATGATATGTTACATCTTGCTTAAAACTGCAATCTCATTCTTCACTTTTCTCCCCATCACTTTCAAAACATAACTCTTATGTTATAACTTATGCACCAATGCCTCCGTGTGTCTGCTTAGACCTCCCTTCCCTATCCAGGCTAATTCTAACCCATGTCTCAAAACTCAGATGTGTGTTGATTGAATGGAGAAAAGACATTTGTGTTGACCTTGAATTACCTAATGCCAACTCTTGTGTAATGCCAAGTCTATCTGTGTGGGTTTTTTTTGTTTTGTTTGTTTGTTTGTTTTTTAATGTGTGCTGTTTCCCTGTTACCTAATTGGTCACTCCTCTTAAACTCAGAAACTTCCATACAAAAGTTTAATACATTTATTTTATAATAATTTACTGAGTACCTATGGATTACTATGAAACGTGCGTGCCAGTTGCTGGAGAAAACATGCATCACGTTTTAGAAAGGAAACAATGCCCAACTCCACATCCAAGAATCATGATGAGATTAATTCCATACACCACAGGGTAGTGGCCAAGAGTAAAGGCTCTGGGATTATACTCCTGAAAAGAAGCTTAAATTCTTCATCAAAAGTGAAAGCAGAGGAGCACTTAGGGGCACTCTGAGGAACAAATAAAACAATTCAGGTAAAGCACCTGGATGATCTGTTTACACAAGCTATTTTGAAAGTGCCAGACTCAATCATCTGATGAGTTTAGAAAGTATTATATTTTAATTAATTTAAACATGTGCACATGTCAATACTCATATATATTAGTTTTTATTATGATGAACACTTTGCTAATATTGTAGATACAGAAACAAAGGCTCAATGACTTCTTCCAAAGCAAATAGTGTATAACAAAGATAAAATGCATGTCATTTTATTTATTTATCAATAAATAATAAATGCATAGGATAAGTAAAGAAATAAAAAATGAATAATTGAGAGCCTGCAGTTTCATTAATAAATCATATATTTTTCCCAGGTTGACAAAACATTTATTTTTCATTTTACGATATTGATGATTCTCATATTCTGAAAATTTTGGAGAAAATTACAGTTAGGTATTTCAAAAAGAATAACTGCAAAACAAATGATAATTATTTATAAGCATGTATATAAATGTGGCTACTTTATGAATTTTTGCAAAACTTCAGAGAATCAGAGGACCGAAGAGCCAGGAGAGAGAAAAGAGGCAAGATTTGTTTTAGATAAGTTTTCTCAATATTGTACCTAGCCCTTTGCAATCTTAAAACAACTTTCTCAAGGATTAATATGTTTAACACTAAGGCTTGGTAGGAAAAGTAAGGACTTGGACTGCAATGAATAAGGAAACAGAAACAGACAGTGGAGAAGCAACTCACCAAAAGTCACAGACATAATGGCAGAACTGGAGCTACAACTCTGTATTTCTTTTATTTAAAATGGGGCTCTTTTGCCTTCACCACTGCTGGGCTTTTCCTCCCTCTTCCCTCCGAAGCTCTTTGGAAAGTGTCTATTTTGGCCATCTGCTGAGTTTGAGAAATATTTTGTTTCCACAAATTTAAATAGTTTAAGTAGTAAGACTCTGTTGTCTTAGCTTTTATTAAAGAAATTATTCAGAATTCAACAAAAACAACAAGAAAACCCCATTTACACTTTAAAAAGTAGGCAACAGGTGCTTTATTGTCCATTACACAAGGACTTTTTGTGTGCTCGGGTGACAAATTTGTCATTCGGAGAGACAATTCTGGCATTGGTGTGTGGAATGTTTAACTTGTGCCTCCACAACTTAGTCTATTTAAGATCAGGAAGAGTCCTCTTCTCCTGGCCATTCTGTTTCTTTCAATTATTGCAGAGCTTCAGCCTCTTCTCATTTTAGCCCTTCTCTGATGTCTTATTTAGCTTCCTGGATTCGAGCTAATACTTGCATTCTCTCTCCAACACCCATTTTTTGGTTCATTCGGCCGTTCCCCACCTCTAAATCATAGCTGGCTCACAGTATTTCCTCTGAGCCTATCCTTACTTCCTCTCTGCTGCAGCTTCTGCTCTCTCTAAATTCCCTGTCCCTCCTAGTCATCTTTATTTCTGTACTTCTTTGATGAGGAAAGATGTATCCATGTGGGATTTGTTAATTGCTTAGGGTATTGAGAACGGGGTGAGTGTTTTTTGGCCCTGTCAGTCCTGGGATTATAATCAATGGAATGTTTGAGATACCAATCACATTCTTGATGTTGTAATCCATTTAGACCTTCTTTTATTCTTCTTCATATGTCCTACACTCCAAGTAATCTGAATTCACATCTGCGTTTTCAGTCAGTGGTTCTCAACCTTTAACATGCATCAGAATCACCTAGTGGGTTTGCTAAAACACAGACTGCTGGGCCCTAGCCCAGATCTTCTCCTTCAGTACACTTGGGTGGGACCTCAGACTTTGTATTTCTAACAGATTTCCAGAAGATGCTCATGCTGCTGGTCCAAAGGACTGCACTTTGAGAACCACTGTTTTGACTTCTGTTGCCTCTGCGACTTATGCTCCCCATCTGAAATACCTTTGAATTCCATCTGAACACTTTCAAACAAACACATTGACTGACACACATTAAAATGCTTTCTTCACTCATCTATCTAGTATTTATTGAGATCTTACTCTGTACCAGACACTGAGTTTGGTCTATGGCCTCAGGGAGAATAGATTACCAACCAAGCCATTCTTAAATCCCTTCAGCTAGAAAGGATTGACATCTTTCTCATAACATGACGACCGTCTCCTGTTACCTCACAACTCAAAGAGTTGTCCTTGTATCAGAACGATTGGCATCGCCTTGAACTTGATAGAAATTCAGAATCTCAGACTTCAACTTAAACCTACAAAAGCAGAATCTGCATTTTATCAGTATCCTAGTTGATTCACACTCAGATTAGAATTTGAGAAGTATTACTTTCCTATACTGTTAACTTCTCCGGTTAAAAATCTAACTATGAATCTCCAAAAATGCTTCTCAAGTGTCTGGCCTGTGATGGAAGGGGAAGGAGTAAAGGAGCAGGCCAATAATCACTGCCATTTTGTCCAGATTTACTTAGTGTATGCAAAGCTTTATTTAGCACAGTGCTTGATGCAAGCTCATTTAATCTTTACAACAGAAAATAACTAATGACTACTTGTTGTTTCAAATTAAATTGATTTCTCTTGAATTTGTCATGGGATGAAAGCAAACTGCAAGCAAACCATCAGAATTGCAGAGAAGGCAGAAAATACCTAAAATCCTTATGCAGGAGACATGGTTTTGAAACTCATAACTTAATTCTCTTAAGAAACATAGTGATTATGCATAATAATAGCCATTATGTATTTAGCAGTGTATTAAACAGGTATTTTATTTGATAGGCTTTTATGGTTAGTTTATTGAGAGCAAAGTTATTATTTGTGCTACTTGTTTAATAATCAAAGTGAAATCACAAACTCAAGATCTTGCTGAAGGTTGGAAAGCTAAATGATAAAATGGTCAAAATCTGAATGCGTCAAAGGAAATTTCATTAGCTTGGCAGATCAATAGTTGGTGTTAAGAAACCTCTCGAAAATGTATGGCAAAAGGTAATATCTTTTCATCACCCATAGTGAGGTCCCATCTGACATCCCTATAACAAAAGACAGATTAACAAGAGAAAAGCATAGAAAATAATTTAACAATGTTTTACATGATGCAGGAACTTTCAGAGACAAAGACCTGAAGACCCAGAGAAATATGTGTTTTTACACTAATTATGAAAAAGAAGTGAATAATTGTGGAGAAACATGATTGGACAAAAAGGATATGATCCCATGGTAATAAACTGGGGAGAACTTAGCAAAGACTGCTTTTTTCAGATTCTTCTTGGCTTCTTTGTTCATTCCTTTCCTCCAGGTATAGGTAAAAACACCTGAAGTTCTTCAGAGGTGAAGGGAAAAGGTCAGAGAGTGACCTTTCTATGTTTTATGGTTTGCATTGGGAGAGGAATTCTAGTTTTTATGACCCACCTTGGTAGAGAGTAATTCTGGTTTCTACGGCTAGATTTGGAGGAGAAAGAGCAGCAGGAGACAGAAAGGCAGGAGGAAGTCAGAGAAACTTTCTTGTTTCTGAGGCCCCCCTGCCTCCTTCAGCTCAAAATAATCTGCAGTAACAGTTTCTGAAATCCAGAAAGAGCCATCTGATTTTTAATATTCTATGAGATAAACTTTTACACAAAACTTTGATTGTAGACTATATTCCAAAAAATTTTATTAACCTTTGGGAATAACATTCATAAAACATATGTAAGTCATAACTGTGTCTTCAGTATCACCCAGCTCAATGGTTAGCATTTCTTAATGGAAATGGGAAGCTGGTATTTGCACTGCCCCCCCCCCCACAAAGACATATGACGATGTTTGGAAACATTTTTGGTTGTTACAACTGACGGTGAAGTTGTACTGGCATTTAGTAGACAGAAACCAAGAATATTGCTAAAGCATCCTACAATGCTCAGGACAGCCTTCCCCAGCCACAATTATCTGGCCCATAATGTCAGTGGTTCTGAGTCTGAGATACTCTGATATAATTTAAAACATTCTATAGGCCAGGCACGATGCTTCACGCCTGTAATCCCAGCACTTTGAGAGGCCGAAGCGGGCAGATCACCTCAGGTCAGGAGTTCAAGACTATCCTGACCAACACAGTGAAACCCTGTCTCTACTAAAAACACAAAAATTAGCCAGACATGGTGGTGCACGCCTGTAATCACAGCTACTTGGGAGGCTGAGGCAGCAGAATCACTTGAACCCAGGAGGCAGAGGTTGCAGTGAGCCAAGACCATGCCACTACACTCCAGCCTGGGCGACAGAGCAAGACTCTGTCTTAAAAAAAAAAAAAAAAAAAAAAAAAAAAAAAAAAAAAAAAACCCACAGAATATAGTATAAATTAAATTAAATAATTGGAGTGCAGAAATATGTTTCAGAAAAAGTATGACATACAAATAAATTAACAGAGTTTGACTGATTTGATCAAAGACACGCAGATAAGTTCTAGAGTCATCACTTGAGCCTACTTTCTAGCTTAATAACTTACATTTTATCCACGATGCAGCGCGCGCACACACACACACACACACACACACACAACTTCTGACTCATAGTGATATTTTTTCATTGTGACATACCACTTCTCTTAAACAAAAAAGCAGGTGATTTCTGGAATCAGATGATTTGAGTGTTAATCTTGACTCAGCTACTTAGTAGTTTATGACTTCGGACAAGGTATCTAACTTTTTCTCCTTCTCCTTGCCCTTCTCCTCTTTTTTTCTTTTTGTCATGGAATCATTATCTATTGAATGAAATTAATAATATTCAGTCCTGAGAACATCGCTGCAAATCATACCATAGTTTCTGGCACATAAACTAATGAACATTTACTGAGCACTTACCTTATGCCATTTAATGTGGCCTGTGTATTGAACACGCCTCATTTCTGGCCCACATTCTCTCAGTGAGCCTTTTAATGCTAGTCTTCACTATAGCCAGCTGCATGTAGCAGCCTGAAAGTGCAAAAGATTTAAACAACCATTGGACAGCCTTTGAATTATAGGGAGTAGCAGCTAGTGGGTAAAATTGTTAGTCAGTCTCTTGGGCAGAGAGTTGGAAGCATATTCTGCTCAGATCCAAAGAGTTTCAACCTCAAAATTGAGCCCTATTTTCCCATAATGTGGACCAACTTAATAAAACATCTTTGGATTAAATTTTCCTCCTTTGTTATCTCATTCTTTTCCTCCCCTGTTGTTCCTTGGAACCACTTCTCAAATAAAATATACCTGTACAAAGACCATTACCTCAAGAGTACTTTGTGGAAAATTAAACAAACAGAACAAACACTAAAACAAATTAAGAAAACAACGCTTTACCTTTGTCTTTTCACCATATTAGAATTCAGCTCAGTGAAGTGTCTTAAACAACCAACTACCAGAAAAACGCTGTGACGTTGCTGATGGCAATGGTACAATGCCTCATGCTTATATTATGAGATCTTTCATGCTTTCCTAATGAAAGAAAACTGAGAAACTCAAGGTGTGGGTACTGGTGAAAGCCCCTATATTAAGTGTCACACAAAACTGAAAACACATGTGCGCACGCACACACACACACACACAACTAGTAAGCCAGTTGTTAAAAAAAAAAAAAAAAAGAAAACAAATTATTTCCCATGTTTCAGTCCCATTCATGTAATTATTTGTGTATTTTCTATCTTACATTCTGATTGGAGTGCACTGTTTGTCCATATGCTGAAAGGCTGGCATTAAAAATTTAAGTTTCTTCTTGAGTAGATTGAAATGTAGTATCTTTTTTTTTTTTTAATTGAGACGGACTCTCACTCTGTCCCCCAAGCTGGAGTGCAGTGGCATCATCTCAGCTCACTGCAACCTCCACCTCCCAGGTTCACATCATTCTCCTGCCTCAGCCTCCCAAGTAGCTGGTACTGCAGGCGCCCGCCACCATGCCCAGCTAATTTTTTGTATTTTTAGTAGAGACGGGGTTTCACCGTGTTAGCCAGGATGGTCTTGATCTCCTGACCTCATGATGCCCCCACCTCAGCCTCCCAAAGTGCTGGGATCACAGGCGTGAGCCACCGCGCCCTGTCCCATTTTTTTTTTAATTGAGGTGGAGTCTTGCTCTGTCACCCAGGCTTGAGTGCAGTGGCTCATTGTAACCTCCGCCTCCCTTAACCTCCGCCTCCCAGGTTCAAGCGATTCTCCTGCCTCAGCCTCTTGAGTGGTTGGGATTACAGGCACACACCACCGTGCCCAGCTAATTTTTGTGTTTTTATAGAAATGAGTTTCATCGTGTTGGCCAGGCTAGTCTTGAACTCCTAACCTCAGGTGATCCACCCACTTTGGCCTCCCAGAGTGCTGGGATTACAGACTTAAGCCACCATGCTCAGCTGAAACGTAGTATCATTAAGTCATGAAGGAACCATTAAGACATGAAGGAATGATTAAGTTATTGGGCTAAAAAATAGATGAGAATTTAGCATCACTAAGTCATGAAGGAATCATTAAAACATGAAGAAACCCAGATTTAGTTTACGTTCAGTAACTTTTGGGAAGTTCAGAGGTCACTGGGAACAATGTTCTGTTCAGATCCAGGCATACATTCTGAAATCAGCATGGCCAGACCATCTATCCTATGCCTGGAAAGAGGTAATTATTCAATGTCAAGTAAGATAAACTGTATTCTGTTTAGGTTATTTGGCTAAAAAAAATACAAGAATGGGTTTCTTCCTAGATACAGAATATTGTAGAGAGGATAAAAATACAAAATGACAACAAAATTCATACCTACCTAGAAGCCAAAGTTTAGTTTTGAAAGTGTGATTTAAAATATTTTGGGAAATGATTTATTATTATAACACATTTTAGAAATTATAATAAAAATAAAAAAGCTTGGTTTAATTAGGAAACATTTTGAATTATGAACACAAGAGAGACATGTACCTAAAGCAAAACCCACATGGTTCTTCACTGATCATTATTAAGTATTTGGAAATTAAAATTCAGCTGTGTTCAAGCTTAATTGTTTTTGGAAGATATCTGACTTTTGCAAAACTGAAGAAAGAAACCTGTAAGATAAAGTTTAAAAGTTAATGAATGCCTATGTTGAAATAAATCTTAGCATTTGTCTTGCCTATTTGTCTGATTTCACTTTACAGGTAAGAAAATTAGTCTAAAAAACAACAGAGTGATTTTCTTGAGGACATTAACAGACTGGATCTAGAACCCAGGTCTTCAGAGTCCTACCTCAGTGTCCTTTCTGCTACAAATGCAGATAGACTGAATTAACTCAAGACTCTAAGTATTTTTTTTCATCACCTTCCTCTCCTTTACCACCTCCATTCCATTATCACCTCTCCAACTCCCCATCCCAGCCTTTCTGGCTATTCCTGCTGCCTTCTACTGCTGTGTGAAACTCTTGCTTAAAGCACAAGCACAAGCCCACTTACGGGAAATTGCAGGACTGAATGTTTCAGATGCCTGGAGGATATATTTGGTTATTGATGCTCTGAGAAGCATGAGCTGTATTCTTTTGAAATGGACAGATGATGACAACAGCTTTTAGTGAAGTGGCATTTTCTTCCCTGAGGGCTTAACTACAGGAGGTATGTGAAATATAAAAAGATGACTTCATTTTATTTATTTATTTATTTAGTCTTTTTACAATCTGTGGTCATCGCCTCCTCTCATCAAACTCTGACCCACAAATTCAATTAGAGAGCTTTCCTGGAAGTTTGCTCTTTCGTGAGGTTCACCTGCAGGGTAAGAAAGAATGTATGTTGGCCAGAAATCAAAGACAGTGCAAACATCCTCTGCTCAAATTACTTTGAGTCCATATTTCTATTAAATTTCCAGTAAAGTATGCTCAATAAATCATAGCATTTGAAATTAATTGTTTCAATGAGGCATTTAATTTTGCACAATCCATTGCTCTGGGTGTATATTAGCTAAATATTTATGAGTTGATTATTTCCAAAGCAGTCAAATTTGTGAAGGACGGAAGATAACTATCTTCCCGTACGATTTACCCAAGATTTTTTTTCTAAGTGATTACTAAAATGTCAAAGTTGTAAAGAACGTTGGTATATTTTGAAATAAAGTGAAATGAGTTAGATTTTCAATTAATGTCCCATGCCGCTTCATAAAGTGTAGTATAAAGTGTATTTCAACCTACCTCCCACATCTCTATCCATCAAGTTCCATATAACTTAATAACAAAGAGTGTCTTCCTGCAAACAAATTGTTCATTATAGAGACACAAGCCAACCAACCTAAACCCGAAGCAATAACTTCACTGAAAACTCTGATCAAGCAACCAGGTGTACCTACCATAAAGAATTTTAAAAAGGAGGAAAGGATATCATTGTGTCCAAATGTATCATTTCCCAGTCAATGATTACTGGTTGATAAATAATAAAAAACATGAAGTTACATTTGAAAAGTTACTGATAAATCTCATGGTATAAACTTTTGGTAATTGCTTCATGAGATTATAGAAGCTGTAACTTTTTTTCTCATCTCTTCTCCTTTTTCTCATTGAAAATTCTTCAAACATAAGCAAAGTGCTGTCTGTTCAACACTCAAATTTAAATTGCAAAATATTTATTTCATGTCTAGACTTGAATACACTATTGAGTTGACAGAAAGAGGAGGATATTTTAAAAGGTAGGATGGACTAAATTAGAGAAAATAAGTAGTAGCCAGTGAGTTATAAATTAATGGTACAGTCACCAGAATAATACTGGAAGATCGAAACGATCTCTCATGTGCACAATTCAGACTATCAATTCATAAGAGTGAAACATAAAAAATTTATGTTTGAAAACAAAATTCAAAGAACTATAGCATTTAAGTTTCAGAATAAAAGACTTGACGAGAATTAGAAAGAGCTCCAATTTCTCCTCCCTCTTCTGTAGAGATGCCTAAGCACACTGACAAAACTGCTTGAATTATCTTACAAGTTTCAAAGTTTAAAAAAATGGATGTGCACTTAGAAAGTTTGTCTGAATGCAGAGATATTTTAACTTTTAACTTTGGCACTTTTTATACCAATCCATGCACTGATAATGAGGGTTCCATTATTCTCATGCGAAAACTCAAGAGTACCACCTAAATTTCTCCTTCCTTTACCCAACCACATAAAAGAGATTATTATTTCATATTTAATTTACCACCTAAAGATAGTTTCCATTTGTTCCCTCTTTATCCCACAGGCACTTCCCTAGTCCAGATCTCCATTATTTTCTCCTTTCAACGTTTTCACTTGGTCTTCTAAAATATCCCTCTAATTGATCTGCTCATAGCCAAATTCACTACCACTCCTTCATCTAGGCCACCAGGCAACCAGAGTAGGCTTTTAAAAATGCCAACAAGATCAGCTCAAAACCTTTCGGTGACTCCTCTTTGATAACAGAGTACAACATGAGAAGTTTAACATAGCATCAAAGGTTTTCTAGAACCTAAACTCTAGCCTACCTCTCCAGCCTCATTTCACATCATTTATCAACCCCATCTAGGGACAAGGTAACAGAACTCCAGAAGTTTCTCAGCTGTTCCTTGTTCTCAAGCTTTCATGATTTCTCATAGGGTCACTTTTCTGCCTTGAATTCTCGTGTGTGCTTTTTGAATCCCTTCTCATCCTTTAGGATTCATCCCATGCATAATAATCCTTGTACACTGTAAAGTATTTTGTGATGTTGAACACACACATAATTCTCTCATTTTCTTCTTTCTCTCTGATGTGCCTCTTTCTATGTCTTTCTTGTCTTTATTGTTATATCTACACAGACTTCTGTCTTTTACAAATTGTATAGACACGAGCAAGTCACTTAATTTAATCTGACTACTTTAAGAATCATAGATTGTGTATTAAAGCATCGAGTAAGGCATCTGTAATATAGAGATATCATTTATTAGACAGCATGGAATTCTGGTGAATTAAAAATTAGTCATTATTAGTGAATTCCTCTAGGTCTCCCTTGAAACTCATTTTACCTCCAAAATGATACAAGTGTTTAACTATTCATATCTCCTGAAAGAATTTAAAATTTAGGAAGGTTTTAGTTTTAATATTTCACATATTATAAAAGAAACATGGCCTTCCTCCTGGCTATAGTCAAGCATATATTAAGCAGTGCTTAGTCAATTCATAGTACTTGACCCTTGTATATTATTCTGTTTTTTTTTAAGAAAAGAGTGATATACCTTATGTAAGTCTAATATCTGTGATCACTAAAACTATTTGTTTCACCATATATATTAGTTTAATTTATTCATTTTTTATTTATTCATATATTCATCCATCATTCACTCATATATTTATCAAAATAAATTCATGTATTTTTGCAGGGTAAAATATTGAAATTAATATTTTGACTTCCAGACATATTTAAAAAGAACTAAAATGTCCATATTCCTTGGTTAGAAAATGAGTTAGGTCAATATACTAAGGACAGCACAGTGATGAAACAGATAATGCACATGAACTTCTTATTATGTACATTAATTATTTGAAAATTAACATTTTCTCTTTGATTATGATTGAGTTATCTTTTTTTTCCAGCTAAGGATCTAGATATATAAATATATTTGTATGAGATTTATAATAAACAACATAATATTTTACTTTTAGTATGTACATGTTTATTAATTAAGAAAATACTAATTTGATGACCCAGGCACCTGAATTGGAACTGAAGATTCAAAGTTGAGTAGTACATAATTCTTTCTGTGAAGCGTCTCTCAGGATGTCTGGGGATAAAAACGGGTTGCCATACAGTTAGCTAATTGAATGCAGTGTGTTAAGTGCATGTGGTGGGTGTGTGGGTAGAACAGCAATAATCTCTTCTTGTCATAATCAGCGAAGTCATTCACAAAGGGAACAAGTTTGTCCTGGATCATAAGAACTGAGTCTTCAATGTGTGAGAGTTTTCTAGACAGGCAACATATTCTCAAAGATGAGATTAGATATAAAAACGCCATGAAGTTTAGAAATGTTGTGGTCCATGTATGGCACTTGAAGAAAACATTATTTTTAAAACTTCAAACCACTTAAAGACATCATTTAAAATAATTTGAAAGCATCTTGCATACTCTAGCTTGGCAGAAGAGAGAAAGCATAAGCCTGGAGTCAGACATAGCTACCTTTAATGACAGCAGCATTTATAAAAACTTGAGAAATTTTCATGACCTACATGAGTCACATTTTCCCTCTCTGAGCCTCATTTATAAAAATTTGGCAAAAGGCTTTGTAGTGACACCTTACTTGTTTGGATTTCACCAGAACTAAATGAGGCAATCTACGGAAACCATTCATAAAATGCAATGTCAAAATGGGTATTAAATAAATGTCATTGCCTTGTCTTCATTGCCTGCAAGCATTGTCAAGTGAAATTCATGGCTATACACCCATGAAAATGTATCCCCAGGAACTTTGCTTGAAAATAAGTACTATTATTTGTTACTTTTCTTTTTGTAATTTTTCTTATTCGATTGTATTTCATACCTTTTTACATCCTGGATTAGACTCACATTCAAGATCTCACATTCAGTTATGATCTTGGTCATTTCTGATGAGGAAATCACTAGGTTACCTTATGTTTCTGTGGACCAAGAAGTCACCAATAATTTTAGAGAGGAGAGTGGCTGTGAATGCAATTTCAGATGCTAATTTCTTTGGTGTTTAACAATATAAACCATGAATTTATAAACACTTAATAAAGTTAGACTTCTGGATAGAAATTGTAGCTTAGATATCCCCAGTGAAATCTTTTGAATCATCAGTTAGAGAAAAATTAGTTTTATTGTCAGTGTTATGTAAAGAGGCAACTTTGGCCTTGCAAGATCATAGCGCTCTTAGGAGACAATGACAGTTGTTTATCTCACAAACACACAGAGCTCACCCTGCCTTTCACCTTTCCACACTTTTTCTGTCAACAGCAGACATTTATTTTCTGCAGGAAGAAAGAGATTACCTTAAGCATTGCTTTTACTATGATTAATGTGAGGAATAACCATTGAAGGGTACAGTTTCACAAAGGAAACAAATGTCTGTCTTTATGGATTACTGAAAATCATAATGTTTCATCTTCTGTAGCAAAATGAAATGATCAAATACCAGTTTGCAGTATTCAAAGGAAATATAGATACCATTTAGATATAGTCAGTGTTCATCCATAAAGCGGGCAAAGCATTATATGGTATTCATGTGTGCATTAAGACTATTGAACAAGATGCATTGTGCTGTAGAGGACGGAGTTGGAAGCAAGTCAAGCAAACCTGCCTAGAGTTCTTGATGCATCAATAGACATGAAATGTCATGAAAAAAATTTAAAAGCTTTATATGTATAAAACACAGGCTCTTTTCATGTGACCTTCATAAGAACCCTCAGATAAAGGTGGAAACTTATTTTTTGCTACACATTTATTTCATTTTATCATCAAGTTCTGGCTCCTGTTCTTTAGCTGTAGAGAACATCCTGAGCCTATCCACTCTCTCTATCTCCATGAATGCCACTTTAGCCCCAGGCTCCATTACTGCCCAATGGGACTACCACAAGTCCCCTAACTGGTCCATTTCAATTTGAATCACTGAAATCTATTCTCTACATGAAGCTAGAATCATCTTTTCTAGCATACAAATTACATCATGTCACTTTGTTGTTTGAACTAGTTCATGATTACATGCTGAACTTAGAATAAAATCTGTATTCTCAATTAAGGCCTATTAATGTTTTCTGGTGGAGAGTCAATGGACACTTCCTTTTCACCTACTACTAAGTTTTTGATTAAGTAATTGCTCCTTGCCCCACTCCTAGGCCTTCTAAGGGGACCTTCAGGCTATCATTAATAGTCTTTTTCAAGACTTTTACATTTTCACTAACTGTCCTTAAGATTCCTCTAGCTTCCATTTACTTCTCAGTGCCCAAACCACACACATTAGATTTTATTATGGCAGCATCTTAGTTCCAGGTACAAAAAAAAATTCTTTCTATTATCTAATATTATGTAACAAATCACCGCAAGATATGGTGGTGCAAAATGACATCTATTTTGCCTAAGAATCTATAATTTAGACAGGAATTAACAGAGATCGTTCATTTCTGCTGCACTAGATATTGTCTGGGGTAGCTTGAAGGCTGGAGATAGAATTATCAGAAGGCTTACTCACTCATATTTGTGCTACTAGTGCAAAAAGACTCAGATGACTGAAACTGGAGCAGCTAGGGCCCCTTGGGCACTTCCCACTATCTCTAAGAAACATCTCCATATGAACTGTCCAACATTATAGCTTCAGTAGAGTCGGACTTTGTGCACGATGCTTCATGACTTCTGTGTTGGAGGATTTCAACCTCAATCTTCGAGCTGAGATAATTAATGTTGTTATTTTCAGCACCTAAATTTTAGGGAATTTTCTAGGCAATAATAGATAACTAATACGTATTACAATAAAATGTAGATCATTCCAGGTATGAAATCTTTATTAAGACATTATTTTATATATCTATGACTATAGGTACATATATACATATATAATATATATGTGTACATTATATGTATATATAATATATATGTGTGTGTGTGTATATATATATATATGCCCCAAAATGTTTCAAAAACATTGTAAATGGAACAGGTGAAAACGTATTTTGGTGAGGAGCCTTTTACCTAGTTTTCTATTCAAGCCCCCCATCATAGGCATGTTTATTGTGCTTTTTGAACTAGAGGTTTATTAAAGCGTAATAGACATACCATAATTTTCACATATTTAGAGTATACAATTTGATCAGATTGACATATCAATACATCTGTGAGACCACTACCATAATTGATAATGAAGATATTTGTTATCTCATCAGATTTCCTTATGCATCACTAAAATTTCTTTCTCTCCTTCCTAAAATTTTCTTGTACACAGAAAACCATTAACATGCTGTCACTTTTCATTAACTTGAATTTTATACAATTTTATATAAGTGGAATTACATTGTAGACACTACTTTCTGTCCTATTTCACTCAACATTACTATTTTGAGATTCATTCATTTTTTTGTGTTAATAGTTAATTTTTTTAGCTGAGTAGTATTTTATTGTAGAGATATACCACAATTTGATTAACATGCATCTGTTAATGAAAATATGCATTGCTTCAAGTTTTTGTTTGTTACAAATAAATCTCTTTGAATATCTGTATACAAAGTCTCTTTGTGGACCTATACTTTGTTTATTTGGGGTAAATAGCTAGAATTGAAATCTTTGGGTTGTATAAATGTTTACTTCCATGGGAAGCTGCCAAAACGCTCTTCAAAGAAGTTGTACCATTTCATATTCTAATCAGCACTTGATAAACATTTCAGTTGTTCCATATTGTTTTCAATAGTTGCTATGGTCAGTCTTTTTCAACTTTAGCCACTTTGAGTATTGCACCGGAGTTTTCATTTCTATTTATCTAATGACTATTTTGTGCATTGCTTCATGCGCTTATTTTCCATGTATATATTCTCTATTTCATGTATTTGTTTTAGCCATTTTTAGTTGTTTTAGCCATTTTTGACTGGGTTTTCTTACTGAGTTGTGAGGGTTATCTGTATGTTACCGATACAACTCCTTCACAGATAAATATCTTGCAAATGTCTTCTTTTTTCCCCAGTCACAATATCAAAACTGGCAAAAACCAAGTGAGAAGCACCAGTTAGCCTTTACTAAGATCCTGAGCTCAAGGACTACATTTGCCACTTTATATACTTTATCCCAATAGTTCTTACCTCTGGCAGCAAATTACAACTGTCTGAAGAAGATGTAAAAAAAAAAAAGTACCCCTTCAGTTCAATTAAGCCACAATCTCTGGACACAAAGCATAGACTTAAGTCTTATAACAAATTTCTCAGGAGGTTTTAATGCACACTGGTGGTTGAGAACCATTACTTACTTATCAAGGTTGCTGGTAGAATGGATGGGATTAGTTTTCTTATTTCTATTTTACAGATGAGGAAACTAAAATTCAGAGAGGTTAAAAGAAGTTGACAGAGGATAGATAATCAGAGAAGAAGCTGGGATTCAAGTCAAGATCTATTTATAAAGACTCTGCTTTTATTCATTCTCACTGGGCTATATGCAGGGTAAAATCTGTATTGTGAAAGTAATGAAAGGAAACTTGTTCAAGACCAGCATTAAGAATAGCAGGGGATATTCAGAAGCAGCTAAAGAATAGGGCTCATTGCCTGGTGCAGTGGCTCATGTCTGTAATCTCAACTCTCTGGGAGGCTGAGGCAGAAGAATCATTTGAAGGCAGGAGTTCAAGAGTAGTCTGGGCAACAAAGCAAGATACCATCTCTACAAAAAGTTTAAAAATTAGTTGAATATGGTAGCACATTTCTGTACTCCCATCTACTAGGGTTCCTTGTGCACGGGAGTTTGAGGTCCTAGTGATCTATGGAGACTCTATCTAAACAAACAAACAAACAAAATCCTCAAAGAATAATGCTCATGCTTGGCATACAGCAGTCACTCAATAGTGTTTTCTGAATACCTAAAGAATGTGGGAAGCGAAAAGAGCATGTCAGGAAGCCTCATATACAGCTCACCCCTACATTAATAACCTCTTTCCCTTGAAGCTTTCCAGTCTAGTGCCTGTCTGGAGTTTAGCAAGAAAACAGGATTTTCATTGCTGTCTCTTGTAATCTTCTCATCATTTGCTCAGTCTATGGAACCCCCTTGACAGCTAGGGAAGTCCCATTTGTAGGGCTGGCTGTATAATTTGTCTGAGAGAATCTCATTGTACATTAGAGACAATTTATCATCTGCTTAAGAAGGTAATTGCAGCACACAGACCGACGTACCAAGAATGCCATGCCTCCCTGTCCATTCACATCTTGCCTATATTTTCAGACCGAGTTTCAATTTCATCTGCTTTTAAAAGCCTTCTCTGACCTTTCTTCAAATCCTTTACTAATTATTGTCACTGCCACTCACATGGTAATCTATCAGTAGCTAGCTGCATAATGGCTTCTATTTCTATTATTTTCCTCAATAGTTATTTTATATTCCACATTTTTTTGATGATAGGAATGTTTATATCTCATCTCTCCCCCAATTACTGGATGGAATCTATCCCTATTGGGTGGCCAGGTGTGGGTCACATATTGTATCTGGAAAGATTGTGCATGCAAAGGGAATTTCATCCACATAGTATCACATCACATATATTAGGGGACATTTTTAGGGGAAAAAAAAAAAACCTATGGAAAATTGCTTCATGAAATGGAAAATTTTAAAGATTTTTCAAGTGAACTTTACTTGAATTGTATTGACAAATGTTATCACTGCGTAAATTATATCACTATATCTAAGGAAAGAATGAGTCCACAGATGAAGTTTAGAGTTTCAGGGGTGTAAATTGCGTCTAAGCTTGCATATCTGTCTCTATGGTATAGATTTAGGGTACAGTTTTGAGAGCCTGATGCAACTGACATCCCTAGCTCTGATACCAGGCACACCAGGCAAGTTTCTGATAATGAGATGACTTATCTTAGAGTTGGTGCATAGACATGGATTGTTTATTTATGTAAGTCATTTCAATGATCATATCACCATATCACCAGTCCTCGATATGGCTTTTAAAACCATTCATCTTCCCCCTATTTATGTTTCTGGCTTTTCTCCCCACCACTTCTATCATTATTCTATAGCACCAAAAAGTCTCTTCTTGTTGCCTAAAGATCTGCTACTTAGGAATCCAAGTTCCCCTCTGGTCCTGAAAAACACCTTCGTAATTTAGCATTCTTTCTAACTGATTAGATTACACATGTTCTCTTTGATTTTGTCTTGCAGATAGGGCAATATATACAAAGACTTGTTGATAAAGGGAGGCTTATCCTGTGTTAGAATTTATGAATGGTGGCGTCCTGTTCAACAGTGAATGCAAGGCAGGCACTGACAGAATGGAGATGAAACAAAAGTCACAGCTACTCCCAGAGACCCCTGGCCAGACTCAGATTTTATCCCATCAGTAAAGGAGAGCCAATAAAGGACTCTAGACAAGGGGAAAATGCATATTAGGAATACTTAGATATTAAGTAGAGAATGCTTGGGATTGGTCAAGACTAAAAGGAAAAGTAGTAATAAAGTTATTGCCACCGTACTTCCAGGTTGAATAGTCAGTGACACAAGAGATGGAAAGGCAGTCTGGAACCAAGATATATTTAATGTGCAAAAACAGAGGGACTCAGTGATTGAGGACATTCAAAGCAGCTGGGTTGGAGCTGATACTGCACAGGACAAAAATCAGACCTAATTTCTAACCCTTACTTTTAAAGGAAAACTACTGTTTGAGTATTTGTGTCTATTCACCCAATACAAACTCTACTAGTAGTTCCTGAATTGGATTCCTCAAAGGTAGAAATAACAACTTATGACACATCTCTCTCCTTAAACTAAACTGTTAAATGAAAAGGTTGCCTTACACCATGCATTGTGTAATCACTCTCACAGAGCCTAATGTTAACATCCTTGAGATTTTCTAAGCATTGGTTAAATACTTTAACTATCTACAGTAATTGGCTTCAAGAACTTGAACACATCAATATTAATAAAGAAATTAGGCTTTGACGTTTCTTTACAAAAAGAATAATGATAAAAATAAATCCAAGGGGTATAATGTAATGCGTGCTAACGAGAGAGAGAGTGATGGTCGGACTCAGCGCTCATTCTCCTGTGATGGCTGATTAATGGGTGTGTGTGCGCTTCTGATTGAAATGCAGATCCAGGCGTGTCCCAGAAAATGAGATCTATGGTAAAGAAAGATGAGGCCCACATGCTTTAACAGCTTTGGTTTTTCTGAATCTAAGGACTCTCAGGGCCTCTCCCCAGTATTCAGTGATTGGGGAGATCAGAGCCTATCAATCAGAGACAGTACAAAATGCACGAGAGATGGTTGTAAGCACGTAGGTAATTACTCTCATACGTAATTATACTAGGTCAACATTCAGAGGCCAACTACAGGATTTTTAAGGAAAATTGGCAAATGCTTAAGAACAGAACTTCAGAAATAGGAAAGCTTATAATATTAATTTGTTTAACCCATTGCCCAATAAGAAACTGGGTTTCAAAGAAAATAAGACACATATAAGATCAGTCAGATAACTAAATTTTGGCGTCTAACCGTGGTTGTGGCACAAATGTCAAAGTATTTTCCTCTGAGAAAATGACCTCCTTTTTCTCATTTGTTGTATATATACACAAGATTATCTGCTTATAGCGACTAAAATAGAAGACATATTTAAAGTACATATCAAAGGGCTAGAGGCTTAATAAATGATAATTTCTTCATTAATCAATTTAATATTGAGGAGGTATTAAGTTTTTAACATTGTCTGATCCATAGTGTCTTCTAAAAATTCTAGGAAATTTAAGTAGCAGACCATCTGATATCCTACATTCCTTCTTCCTCTCATGATTTTACCTGGTGTATTTATCCCCACTCCGTAAAATTTTCTCTATATCTATTTCACTCTCCTTCTCAGACCATCTTTACCTCTTGTAAGGATGGCCATGATAAGCTCCTGACTGGCCTCTCTTGCCCTATTCTAATATGTTCTCCAAACAATAACTCCAGAGATGTGCACAAAATGCGACTGTCATCATGACATCGCCATCACCTTTGAAATCTGTCAATGACTTCGCAGTGCTTTAACAAATATAGTGTAAGATCTTGCTTATGGACCAGGTGTGGTGGCTCTCGTCTGTAATCCCAGCACTTTGGGAGGCCAAGGCCAGAGGATCACGAGGTCAGGAGTTTGAGACTAGCCTGGTCAACATCGTGAAATCGCGTCTCTACTAAAAATATAAAAATTAGCCAAGTGTGGTGGCGAGCGCCTGTAATCCCAGTTACTCAAGGAGGCTGAGGCAGGAGAATCGCTCGAACCCGGGAGGTGGATGTTGCAGTGAGCCGAGATTGTGCCACTGCACTCCAGCCTGGGGGACAGAGTGAGACTCTGTCACAAAACAAAAAGAAAAAGAAAAAATCTTGCTTATGTCCCCTGCCACTACTGTCTTACATTTATGCACTTAGGTTTTCCTTCGTGATTCATCCACTCCAGTCTTCTTTCCAGTGCTCAGCCTTCTGTGCTCCTTCTGGCCACCGAGCCTTTTGCATGTACTGTCTCTCTGCCTGCAATGCACTGCTGCCGCCACTCCATCCAGGTACCTCCTGAGTGTCTTCTCAGATGATTTCATGTGCCACTTCCTTAGTGTCCTACAGCCTAGGCCAGGTTGCGTTTTTATATACTCCTGTGGAACCAGTCCCTTTCCTTCTCAGTAGTTTGTCCTATTTATGATTATATTGCTAATTTCTCACAGAGACCCTAAATTTCATGAGGGTATAGACAATGCCTTTGACTGGGCTCGCCACAATGCCTGACACATATTAAGTACTCAATATTTATTCATTTAGCGACTTTTTGGGTTGTACAATCATGTATGTGCAAGTGTCTTAGTCCCCGGAGCTGTTATAACAGAATACCATAGAGGAGGTTGCTTACAAACTATAGAAATTGATGTCTCACAGTTCAGGAGGCTGGGAAGTCTAAGATCAAGGCTCTGACAGTTCTCGTGTCTGGCAGGGGCCTGCTTCCTGGTCCTCACATGGCAAAAGTCAAGGGAGTTATGTAGGATCTCCTTTACAAGGACTCTGTTATCATTCATGACTGCAGAGCCCTAAATGATGTCATCACCTCCTAAAGCCTCCATCTCCAAACACTATCACATTGGGGATTAAATTTTGACATAAGAATTTGGGGGAAACATGAACATTCTGCCTATTGCAATAAAAGACCTAAGAAACTTTTAGTTCATGCCTTCATTTTAAGGATAAAAGAATCAAAGTCAGGAACAAAACAAATTTCTTAGAATCTGGGAAGAGATTACTCCAATCTGGGGACTGTATCTAATTCTCCCACATCCAGTGATGTTACCTTAATTCATTTCCTCAGTTCAAATCCTTACGCATGCTGTAAATTTCAGAGGAGTTATTTATTCCTAATAAATTATTAGTACTTTTGTCTTCTGTGAAGGTTTAGCTAAAGATTATAGAACTAAGAACTGTGAGTACCCAGTTGTTTTGACTTTAAAGAAAAGTTTTTGATGAATTTTCCAGGCCTCTAATAAAGCTCCCCAAGTAGAAGACTGCCTGGACATATTTCAAATAAAATAATATAAGAGTGATTTCAGTTTTCAGCTTTTTTCTGACTCAGCACTCATTTTAGACATCACTATCCCTTACTGATTGCTTTGAACAGGATTTTAAATAAGAAAACTGGAAATTATAATACTCTTCAGAGACAGCTGATTGCATTGGAAAGCAGTTAGGCTTCTTCTCTCCTTCAGTTCTTTTTGGCCAGACTCTGACTAATTTGCTTAGCATCTCCATTTATATGTACACTAAGGATTGAAAAGGTTCACATCTTTCCAATCAGAAGTGCTGCATGGATCACTGACTTTGAAAGGGAAGTCAGGTACTCAACCTCTCTTTCTGCTCTGTCAGGGAAAGGAAAGCCTTTCAATTCAATCTCCAGTTATCTGGATGCTCTTCTCTGTAGCATGTTAATTGGCTGTTTCAAAGGACACTGGTTTAGAAAAAAATAAGAATAAATGTTCTAGCTGCTGACAATCCACACATTATCACCTTAAGCTTAACCTAATTAGACTGAGTCACTAGTCAGAAGTTTTGACCTTCACAGGGGACATTGTTACTGTCTTCAGTCAACCATATATATTTCCTACTGAATATTAGATCTAAGAAGAGCAAGGTAAATTGTTTCATATAAAGCAGGTGACTCGTGAATACTTTTGACTCAGCTGTTGCCTATTCGTACAAAGAGAGGATGGAGGAAATAATAGTAAAGTTCATAAGAGCATACTGATATTAAGGGACATTTTTCTGGCTCTTTAAAATTTGCATAATATTTTCACAAACATTACTATGTCAAATTAATCAATTGTTCAAATTGATTAATCAGAAGTTCAAATTTCTCATCTTTATAAAAGATGGAAAAATTTGAGCTATAGAAAAAAAATAAAATAAAAGACTATCTCAAATGCTGCAATGCTACAGAAAGGTGAAGGAAAATCAGACACATGTGTAAGACACTACCCAAAACGGATAAAGTCATGTTGAATCTCTTTTGTGTCATTCTCAAGTAAATGGGCTCTAACTGGCATGGAGAAAATGGTGCCTTTTTTCCAGAACAGTGGGTACCCTGTGGTTGAAGCTGCTACACCAAACATCAAGCAAACCCACGACAGGCTCATGGGGAAGGGGAGACTCAACAGTTCGAGTGGACAGAGTAACTTCTAAAGACCAGGTACAGCTTGGGAAGAAAACTACTACTGGAAGTCCCTACTCAGGAAAAAAGATCCATCTCCAACGTGAAGTTTGTTTCACACCCTTCAGCTCTGCTTCCTACAACAGAGTCACTTTAACATCTACTGTTTCTCCTAGCGCTACACTCAGCAAACAATCAGTAGAGAAAAGAAGTTTAGGGAACAGAAAACACCAGCGTCTCTTGGGTATGATGTCATGTTTTATGCCATGTGCAGAGTAGGGTAGGTACAGTGCCCTGCACGTAGCACACAATGATTGGTAATTATGTTGTTGTTATATCATTCAGTAACCATGTTTCTCAAAGCATAGTTCTGCTTGTTATGTGTTAGAAGCAGGTAAAGTTCTTGTTAGAAATGCAGATTTCTGGGCTCCAATGCAGATTAAGTTAACCAAAATCTCACTGGAAAATGCCCAAGGATCTGTATTTTTAACAAATATGGCCTGATATAAACTAACAATTGAGAAGCACTCTTATGTGCTAGATATTTTACAAATTTTAATTTGGTCCTTCAAAAAACAAATTCTTGTTTTACAGGAGAGAAAACAGGGGCTCAAGTTGTTCTTAAAAATCCACATTGAGCTAATACCAATACAGTCCTGCTTGACTTCAATCTCTGTGTCCTTTCAGCTATTTGAGGCAGTGAGTTGCTTTAAAAAAAAAAAAAAAAAAGAAAGAAAAAAATCTGTGCTCGTGGGAATTACTGCTCTGGGAGGGTCTTGGGTATTGCTTCAGCCCAGTTAGCTACAGGAGAGGAGGAAAGAAATTAGCAATATGGAGACTGCCCACTACTTTAGGGCTGAGGAGGCGATAATTTAGTGCTCATAAAGGAAGAAAATAATGGCTGGCTCTCTCAATCCTCCACATTTATATGGTAAGCCCTACTTCAAAGTCACCCTGGAAAATTACATGACATTTTTATCACAGTCATTTTCAGACTGGGTCATTATCTTTAACCAAACATTTGTGCCACATTTTGAATAGACATATATATCAGGCAGGCAGTAGTTTGTGCTAGCAAATTCAAGGGGAGACATTTCCACAATCTTTTTGGGGTTGTCCATCAAGAGATGATGGTGATAAGGGAATGAGGGGAAGACATTTCAAAGAAAAAAATGTAACCAACTGACAAGTCTGATTATCAACTCAAAGGACTGAGGGTAGGGACTGAGATTTTAGCTAAATGGGCAATTCCTGTTGGTATAAATGGCTAGTACTTAAGAGACATTTTTACATTGTGTACCAGGCTGGAGTTCCAGGCTCTCCCTGGGCAATTCACCCAACCACTTAAGATCTTGGTTGCTTAATGGAGAGAAGATATGACTTAGCTTATCTCCGTGATGTGTGTGAATTCTGCTCTCTCTCTTTTTTTTAAATTTTCTTATTATTGTTTTTGAGACTGAGTCTTGCTCTGTTGCCAGGCTGGAGTGCAGCGGCATAATCTCAGCTCACTGCAACCTCAGCCTTCTGGGTTCAAGCAATTCTCCTGCCTCAACCTCCTAAGTAGCTGGAACTACAGGCATGCACCACCACGCCCAGCTAACTTGTATTTTTAGTAGAGATGGAGTTTCACCATGTTGGCCAAGATGATCTCGATCTCTTGACCTCATGATCCACCCGCCTTGGCATCCCAAAGTGCTGGGATTACAAGCGTGAGCCACCGCGCCTGGGGCTATTGGTTGATTTACCATCTAGTAGATGTCAAATGTTTGGCCTAGACCTTTGGCCTTCTTTGACTGACCTCCACCTACCTGTGTAAATATGAAACAGGTCTTTTTAGTCTAGGATCTGCTTGCAAATTCAATCTATATCATCATATTCATCAGAAGAGTTTAAAGCAAAATGTATTTTATTTAGAGTTACAAAGCTTAAGTTCAAAACTTACTTGAATACATTGCTTTCTGTGTGACTTTAGGCAGGTTGTAGCCTCTCACCGAATCTTAGTTTTCTCAATGTGAAACGGAGCTAACTATATTTAATTTCTAGAGTTACTATATGGTAAGTAATGGAATACTGTAACATTTTTGCCAAACATAGTGCTTGAGATGTATACTCAGATTGTCACCTGAGTATAGACCTGGCAGTCCTATTCTTTTGAAATAACAATTCATAGTGACTCCCTAGAAGCCAAGACATTTTAGTTTTATTAACTTGGGTGAGAACAAACCTCCTCTTCTTGCCTGCCTGGTGTCTCCTGGAAGAGATTTGCAGATATAGTGGCTTCAGCCCTTTTCTACTTGTTTTTTCCTCTCTAGTGGATATTGCCGCAACCTATTGCAGAGTGTTGACATTGTACAAATGACTCCGAGGCGGTAATTTATGGTGCGCTGGGTGCAATTTATTTTTAGATGTCCAATGAAGCAAGGTGTCAACAGTTTATCAATATCAGACAAAAGGGTATAGATCAAGCTTTTAGGAAATATAGCTGTGTATTCTTAAGGTGGATTCAGGTATAGATGAAGAGTTTCAAGGGTGTAGAGGGACCCCCCTCCTGGTTGAATGACAGAAGCCTAGGGAAGCTCTGTGACTACAGACATGACTCCAATATTTCATATCAGACATGTTTTTTCATTCAGGAAACATTTACTGATGTTTATTTGGACTTGAGCACAAGGCCTAGTGTTGGAGGCTGGAACTAGAGCAGAATGTGAGATACTCCCAAATGTGTCAAGTAACTCATATTTTGGTGCAAGCACATAGACCCGTAGCTGATAATGATTTAATCATTGAATGTTGAATAGGGAAATACATGAGGTGGAACAGAGGAAGACACATGGGGCAGATGCACAAGAAGCACTTTTCTTTGTTCTAGGAATACAAAGATGCACACATCAGTTATGCTTGCTGTTGTTAGAGAATTTACAATTGGAGGCAACGTCTGGTAGCCAACAAGTAAGTGCCTAATTAGATGACATGATTTAAAATTGCTTAAAGTGTGTGAAGAAAACACATGGTTTGGAAGGATGAAATATTTTATACAGGGTGGTCATGGAAGGCTTCTTTGAGAAGGTGCAGATTCTAAGAAGTTAAAGTCATAAGAGGCTTCTATTCACTCTCCATGCAGTTTCAGAAACGACATTGTCTTTATTTACTCATCTTGGTAAAACAGATGAAAAGGTATATTTTTTTCTTTTCCCAAATAAAAAAGGCTGGGATAAGCAATTCTGGGTCAAGGCATTTAGCGATAAGAGTAAAGAAGCCCAGCTTAATTAAAATGTCTATCTACACTCAACATCTTATTTCATTGAGATTTATTAAAACAGATATTTGTTGTTAATCAAACATCAATTTATTTCTCAAAAATATTTATTGAGACTTAACAACCCAGTTATGTGTGTTGTGTGGTTGTTAAGGTCTCAATAAATCTGTTTTTTCAAATCAATGTGAATTTAATTAAAATGCAAAAAAAAAAAAAAAAAAAAAAACCTTTCTGGTTTGCTTCAAATCCTTATTTTACACAATTAATAGGATGCTATTAAGAGCCTGATTTAGTGACTATAGGGCAGGGAGGATTTAGTGTCCATTAAAGCCTCCTGTGAGTACCAGAGCAGCAGGAGGAAAAACTGGAAAAGAGAACCAGAAAGATGTTTGCTGAAGTGACTGCCTGACAGCAGTGGGGGTTACGCTGAAATAATGCAACGTTTTGACAGACCTTAAATTCCAATTAGTCAAGACACAAGTATCCCAATACATACAGGTCACATGAAACGTAGGTCACACTGACTTCATTCAATCCTTGCTTTATTACTGTTTTAGTATCCCTAGTGTTTGTTCTGGGTTGGATATCCTCCCTATCCACTCTCAGCAGTTCCTGTTCACCAGGAACTTGTGAATTTGACCTTACTTGGTAGGTTCTTTGTAGATGTAATCAAGTCAAGATGAGGTCATACTAGAGTAGGTTGAGCCCTAATCCAGTGACTTATAAGAAGATGGAAATCCTTATAAATCTCCTTATAAATCCTCATAAGAAGATGAAAATTTGGACGTAGGCACACAGGGGGAAAAGCCACATGAAGTGGAGGCAGAGATTATAGTGAGGCATCTACAATTCAAGGAATGACAAGGATTTCTGGAAGCCAACAGAGGCTGGAAAGAGGCAGGCAAAGATTTTCTCTAGGGCCTTCAGAAAGAGCATGGCCTTACCAACATCTGGATTTTGGACTTCTAGCCTCCAGAACTATGAGAGAATATCTGTTTACTGTTTTAAGTAACCTTAGTAGTACCTGGCTACAGCTCACCTAGGAAATGAATCCAGGCATCTTGGAAAGGCACTAGCCTTTAATACACATCTCTGCCACTCCAGTCATGCAAAGAAGTACTGAAGAAATATGAGCCCATGGGTTTCTCTCTGCCAAAAGCCTAGAAAGTCTTTTTCATCAAAACCTTTTATCTGTACTTATAGCATGTTTGTTTTTCAAAGCCAGTTCATTTTTTGCCTCCTCTATGAAGCATTTCCTATAGATGCATTCAGGAGGGACTACTGCCTATGAATTCCTGTTTCACACTGATTTCTTCTTTCAAAGACAAATCCTTATTAGCATTGTCATTTAGTGATGCCATCACTGTCTGTTTGGAAAACATGTACTAAGGTTGGTTTGAGGCCTTCATGAATTCATTTAACAAAATTTTATGAGGTATCTATTCTGTGTCAGGTGCTCTGCTAGAAGTGGGTCAGACGATAAATAAAATAGACACTCAAAGCTCTAATAGCTTGCATGCTTATATTCTTAGACTACCCACTATCGCAGTTATATTCCCATAGGATGTATTAAATAATCATTTTGGTTTTAGCACACAAGGCTTCCACTGACCCCTGGGCAAGGAGAGACAGCACAAACAGTCCAAAGACCTGGGTCAATACCAGGCTCTGCCACATCACATTTTGTGGTAGAGAGCACGTTTCTCAACATTTCTGAGTCTCATTTTCCTGATTTCTAAAGGGAAGATCATAACATCTACTTCGTGGAGTTGATATGAGGATTTATTGAGGTAACAACTGTAATTCAATTTTACAAATATCAGTTGCCCTTCTGGGATCCCAGAGTCATCCCTGTCTCCCTTCTTTCATTGAATGGCTTTGTCCTGCTTCTTGAATAGACAGGGAAAACAGAAAGGCCCTGGGATACCAATGATTCCAGCTGACTCCATTCCAGCAACAGAGCTCTCTCTTATGAACATCCTAGAAAGCTGATATCAGATACTGGCACACACACAAAAATAGGTAGATAAAACAGGGGAAAGGGAAGAATGATCGTTCAAGCAAAGTCAGCTGGAGTCATTAGACTGGGTAACAGAAAAGCATTTAACTTCCAGTTGTTTTTAAGTGTACTGATTTTCCCCACCCTGGAAACCCTATACTAGACCCAATAAGCAGCTGAACTTTAGTCCCCTCCTAGAGCAGCCTCTTCTGCAGCTTAATAACTGTCAATTTCTCAAAATTTTCTCAAAATTCAAGCGTGGGGATGGAGAATGAACACGAGAAACTCTCCAACTTTTCCTTTTTAATAACCTTGTGATGCCTCTTCAGATTGAGCTCACCTGCACAGGAATGAAGAAAGGAGAGCAAGTGCCACCATAAATACTCCAGTGGGTCAAATGCGGTGGGAACAGATGACATCATGTCTAATGAAGCTTTACAATGGAAGGAAACTGCTTCCATTACACCTGTGTCCTCTTCTACAAACATGCATTCAATTTATGAGTTTCCCCAAGGCCCTGTTTGCCTCTTTGTAGTTCATATACTACTTTTTTTTTTTTTTTTTCTGGTATCAACATCCCCTATTTTAAGTCATTTCCTTTCTTCTTGTCAGTGTCTTTACGGTCTGTCCATTTTGGGGACACACATAATAAAAAGAACAAGCATGTTGGAATCTCCCCTAACTGTAGTTCTAAGTCTATTCCTGATCACCTAGATATTCTGGGGACAATTTGCTGAATTCTTTATTTTTTTAGTTATTTGATTTGTACTGACTTAGGGCTGACTACATTTCATGCACTGATATGTATGTAGAAGACAGAAAGATGAAAATGTCCCCACCCTCAGGAAGTCACCAATCCAGTGAGAAAAGATTAAAGAAACCACTTTTGGAAAATAGTATAAGAATTTTAAAGTAAAAATTAAAATTACTTACTTTTTAAAAACATATTTTATATATTTATTTTTTAATAATCTTTTTAAAAAGGAGATTGTTATTTCATTGTATGGAAAAGGCAATCAAGTCTCAGTTATTAAATAACATTGGAAGAGTCTTGCAATTGGGATCTAAACTTTAAGCTATATACATTTTTTAAGTCATAACTTTAAGTCAAATCCTTTTCCACTTGTTGATTAACCTATTAAATCTCACTTATTTTCAGAGAGGAGTTAAGTCTATTTTCCCCAGTACAATAAATTTGGCATAGAATTTGAAGTCAATCCATAATATCTCAATTTTCTTCTGGACATATCTTCTTCCTCAATTCTGTCTTCACTCCTATCCCTCCCTCACCTATGAGTTTTTCTGTATGTGGTGGAAGTGTCAAGACTTACCACACTGTCACGTGTGAATTAGATGATTTGCAATGACAAGCAGCAATTGTCCATAACTTTTCACACTCAGTTCCTACTCTTCCCTCTGGAATTGAGAAAATGGAGCATCTATAACTCACTAAAAATATGCACATATGGGCAGGGAGAGATGTTACTAATTGAACTGTGTCCCTAGAAAGATATGTTGAAGTCCTAGCCAATGGTATTTGTGAATGTGACTTTTTAGAAATAGAATGATTGGAGATTCAATCAAGTTAAGATGAGGTCATTAGAGTGAGCCAAATCTAGTATGACTGGCATTCTCGGGGTTTTTTATTTATTATTATTATTTTTTTTATGACAGGATCTCACTCTGTTGCCCAGGCTGGAGTGCAGGGGAGTGATCTCAGCTCACTACAACTTCTGCCTCCTGGGATCAAGTGATTCCCTTTCCTGAGCCTCCCGAGTAGCTGGGATGACACGCACATGCCATGATGCCCAGCTAATTTTTGTAATTTTGGTAGAGATAGTTTTTCCCCATGTTGGCTGGGCTGGTCTTGAACTCCTGACCTCAAGTGATCCACCTGCCTTGGGCTCCCAAACTGCTAGGATTATAGGTGTGGGCCACCGCACCCAGCCTGGCATTCTTAATAAAACATGAGAAAGCTGTGTGAAAACAAAGACACAGGGAGAACACCATGTGACAACAAAGGCTGAGATTGAAATGATGCAGCTGCAAGTCAAAGAATGCTAAAGATCAATAACCACCACCAGAAGATAGAAAGAGGCAAGAAAGAATTTGACTCAGAGTCTAAGAGGGAGCATGACCCTACTGACACCTTGATTTCAGACTTGTTACTTCCGGAACTCTGAGAGACTGAATTTCTGTTTTTATAAGTCACGGTGTTTGTGGTATTTTGTTAACTACAGACATTGGGAAATGAATACAGGTGATGTCAAAAATTTCTTAAGAAAACAAGCACTTGGATGTTGATTGCAGGATAGTGACCACTTCAGGTGGTTGGCATACTTGTCCCATGTCTCGTTGTGTCTTCACTGTGAAAGGCAATTTGCTGAACAATGTTGTCACCATAGAACCATGTAATGTTTGAGCTGGAAGGATCATGATGGAGATCATCATGGCTTGTTTGTTTTAACTTTGAAGGAATTTTTACCCTGAGGAAAGCAGTGACTACTCAAGGATGGAGCAAGAAAAAATATTCCAGCTCCTCCTTCTTCCAGGTCTGTGCTCTTTTCACCATTGAGACATTTCATTAGCCCTTATAATCTCTCCAGTTCTTAAAAGAGAAATCTGTGAGCAAAGTTCAAATCCAAACATAGCATTATACTGTCTCACCGTCCAAATAGATAAAATAATTCCTTGGTGTATTAGTCCATTTTCACAGTGCTGATAAAGACATACCAGAGACTGGGCAGTTTACAAAAGACAGAGATTTAATTGATCTACAGTTCCACGTGACTGGGAAGCTTCACAATCATGGTGGAAAGCAAGGAGGAGTAAGTCATGTCTTACATGGATGACAGCAGGCAAAGAGAGCTTGTTCAGGAAATCTCCCCTTTTGAAAATCATCAGATTTTGAAAGACTTACTTGCTATCAAGAAAACAGCATGGAAAACACCTGTCCCCATGATTCAATTACCTCTTACTGGGTCCCTCCCACAACACATGGGAATTCAAGATGAGACTTGGGTGGGGACACAGTCAAACCATATCACTTGGTATAGTATTTATTATTCCAGAAAGAATATATTTTGCAATTTTGCCTTTAAATTAAATTATTTGTATACAAAACACCTTTCAAATTTTGGAAGTAGTGAAATATTTACACAACAACTATAAAAATATAACCAGATGACAACTAAAGCTACGAATAAATCACAAAGCTATAATTCTGGATATAATTAATATTCTTGATATTTTTATAAATGATTTGTATGCAATCCACTGAAATCCCTTTTGAAATGGTAATTGACTTGTAAAATTTAGATGATAAGAAATGAGTGCTTCACATATGTCTGGACGACTATGTAACCTTACGAAAAACAAATAAATTTAAATTAAAATAACAAGATATTCGTTATTCTATTATCAGATCATTGTTTAAAACAATACTACAGAATTCTAGCACATCTACAGGAAAACAAATAGTTTTATACATTATGCTCGATTATACATTAGAAAATAATTTGTCAACGTAAATTGTCTTAAAATACACACATACCTTAACCCTGTAATTCTAGATCTAAAAATTTATGTTCAGAGAAGAAGCTTAAATAATGTAATTGCTTGACCTAAAAATGTTTGCCCAGTATTCTTAAAAATGTAATTAACTATACATAAATTTCAGCAACAAGGGAATTTTTAAATATACTATATGATGGGGTACTATGTGTCCATTATAAATATTCACAAAGTATTTTAATAACATAAAATGTTTAAATGATGGCACCAAATAGAAAAAAGTAGAGTAAAACCAAAAACATAGTAGCTAAACTGTCATACTTAAACCCATTACAAAAAGAAACATAAATTAAACTTCCCCAACAGTAGTGCTATAAATTTGGTATCATCCTCCTCCTAGACCTGCCCCAATACAGGCTTATAGGTATAGATATTGATATATAAGTATAAATTTAAGGATAATTTAAAAAAAAAACCTTTTAACCCAGTTTCTTATCCTCTCTCCATTTCAAAAATTCATTCCTTTGTTAGAAAACAGAAGTTACCAAGTAAGTTACCAAGCAATATCAAAATAGAGAATTATCAGGGTATGGAAGAGGAGATATCTAAGCTCTCCTGAGGGGCTGGAGTAGAAACAGGTCTTGCTAAGGGATGACTCTTAGGGAGGGTCCTGATACATAAACAGAAGTTATCTATTTTACGTTTCAACCGTTCTTTCTCTTTCCTGCTCCTTATCCTCTCTTATTTTTGAATAAACTGTCTCTCATTTTAACCAAAAGTTTCAGCCAGGACTCAAAAATTTTCCACCTTGCTCTTGTCTACTCTACAGCTAATTAATCCAGGATTTAATAGACAAATGATCCACGTGAATCAATTAGAGTACTTTCTAGTTTTTTTTCTTTAATAAAAACTATAAAAAAGAGTGTCTCTTTTAGTGACAGAAGCTAAAGACCATGAGGTTCTGCATGTATTGGCAGAACTGCTTCTCAACACACCACATGGGAGAAGCCGGTGTTCAGTGAGGGAGGAAGAACAACAGACAGTGGGAGGCAGAGACCAATGCCAGGGAAAGACCTGGCAGGATTTTCATCTCTGGACCCGGCAGTACTCTTGTCTTTTGTACGATTTGTTTATTAAAACTTCAACTCAATAACAAACTCTATATATTTCTCATTAGAATTTCTGTTTTCTTAAAGTGGCTTGACTTAGGATTCTTCACAACGTAACTAAAGAAGTATCATGAGGAATAATAAAATTTGCAAAATATAACATTGCATTCTGGCTGTAGAGCAGGAGATGATGCATGATACAAAATTAGAAGGATGACCCAGGAGCAGACTTGGATTGACATTCTTAAAAATGTAAAATGTAGCCTGTAACCAACATAGAAATTCTAACAGTGGCCGGGCGCGGTGGCCCACGCCTGTAATCCCAGCACTTTGGGAGGCCGAGGTGGGTTGATCACGAGGTCAGGAGATGGAGACCATCCTGGCTAACACGGTGAAACTCCGTCTTTACTAAAAATACAAAAAATTAGCCGGACATGGTGGCAGGCACCTGTAGTCCCAGCTACTCGGGAGGCTGAGGCAGGAGAATGGCGTAAACCTGGGAGGCGGAGCTTGCAATGAGCCGAGATGGCGCCACTGCACTCCAGCCTGGGCGACAGAGCGACTCCGTCTCAAAAAAAAAAAAAAAAAAAAAAAAAAAAAAAAAAAGAAAGAAAGAAATTCTAATAGAATTTCAGCAGAGGACTAACATGTTCAATTTGTGCTTTTAGAAGCACCACTCCAGTGGACATGTGCAGAAATTATCAGTATATGGCAAAAGCAAGGGTCCAGTTTGGAAGCTATTATCATAGACATTGTGAGAGAGAATGAAAGCCAGAAGTAATGAGTATGTAAGGAATGCAAAAGAGGCAACTAAAAATAGTAAGCAACTTCCACAAGTCATATAGATGTAGCTGTATAGCTTTTTTCTGAGTCTGAGCCATATATTCCTCATGTCATATCTTAAGTGAACAATCCAAGGAAAACCCACTGTCCTTCAGTTAAATTTTTATTGCCAGGCTTTGAACATTCTGCATTTTTAGGTCAATAGGCACAAAATACAGATTTCTCTCCCCTTGCAGATTCACAGTAAGCCTGAGAGTCTACACAAAGCATGCTGAGATTGATACATGGGAAATAGTCATTTTTATTGTTGCATTGATAAGGAAGAATGCTTTCTCTTACACAAAAGAAAATTGTGAGAACTATAAAGAAATCCTAGAGATGGCTTTAAAGCGAATTAAAAATTAATGACAAGAAAAATCAAATTCCTTTTGTGGTCTATCTTTCTCCACCTGCAGATAACTCTAAATACCATTACTGAAGGAATCACATTAGTTTCTAATTCAAAGGAATTTCTTCTAGCAAAGTCATCACTAAACATTTAATGATACCTGTTTCCAACAATGTCTTAATTTTTCCAAGTGAGAAGGAGTGGCACCATCACCTAAGGTACCCTGGCTCTTGCCTGGCAATTCAGAGAATTGCATGACCTTTGTTCTTAGAGAGGAAATTGCAGTTTTTTAAAGCACATCTACAGAAAGATCTTTCACTCACAACACAATCATACCTGCCAGGTCACTGCTGTCATATATCTTCAGTAGCATTGATTTCTTGAAAGAAATGACAATAACCTAGCAAAATGGTGAGGAGATATTTCGGTGTATCGTAATGTGCCCAGCTGCAAATACAACGCATATTGCTTATTATTAGCAACTTCCTTCCTGTCACTTTGAGTATACTCAAGACCACAAATGCCACAGTGTAAAAGATATATATTTGAGTTCCATATTTATTCAGATCATTTTCAAATAAACAGGCAAACAATAAGTTTGAATCTCAAGTGTTTTTTTTTAAAAAATAAAAAAGACTGCTGCCTTCTTCCTAATCAGAAATTTCTCTGCACCAGGCATGGATTTTTCAAGCAAATGGCAACTAGATTTAAAAATACTACAGCACGCATTTGAATAGCAACTGTGTTGGTTTGTGAGAGTGTTGTTTGGTATAACTTTTTTGTGCTCAGTTTTTTCATCTGTATCCATAGCATAATAATTGTACCTGGGTCATAACATTGTTGTGGGATGCAATTTGAAGTAATAAGGGTAAACCTGAAATTGCTTTTCCTACAAGTTGGGATTAAAAATGGATACCTTATTTGACAGTCCTAATTTCTATTATAAATCACAGAACTGACAAACAGTGAATTCTCATTACATATTAGAGATAGAGGCCGGAGTAGGGAATTAGGATTTCAGATAATTAGTAGGCAGTAAAAATCCATCCTACCTTCTAAACATAGATATCTTTGTCAAAATGCCCATGATTGAATCCTCTATAATAGCAAGACAAGTCAACTGGAGTCATAAAGGCCAATCAAAGGGTTGTTGCAATAATCCAGGTGAACAATGTTAAAAAGCAGCTAGTGTAATACAGTTAGATATAAAACAAGGGATAGAGTTAAGAGATTATTTCATAGAAATTGAAAGATTATTTCATAGAACTGACAAAACTCGAAAACTAATTTGAATGTGATTATGACCTCAGTAACTAACTCATATGCCCAGCATGTCACCAGAGCTCAAATGCATTTTAAATTGTAAAACTGCACAACAAATAGTTGGTTAAGTTTAATGTTGCAGCTGGAGAACTTTCTCAGCAATTCCTTTTCCATTTATGCAGATTTCAGTAAGATGACATTTCTACCCATATTTTCTACTTTATTTACAGAGGAGCCTTTAAAAACCGGGAAGAACTGCCTTCAGCTCAAGTGATCGTTTATTATCCAAGTTTTAATCAAATTAGCTTTTTTTAAGACTAGAAATTTGATGTCAATCTCAACTGATCTCAGCAGAGGAAAGGAGGGGAGGAGAAGTCATATCATATGAGAAGTGATTCAGGAAGGATTTCTTGGAGATAAATATTTGTAATATAATTATAGATCTGTCATCAACACCACTCTAATTTACTGTCAGTCACCATACTGATGATAGGATCTTATCTTCCAAGGTATAACTCTCGTTCACTGCAATTATCTCCAGGATGAATCTTCATGCTCAAAGCCCCCAGTGTAGAATTATTGTGTGAGATAAGATTTAGAAATTGATATTTCCGTGCCAGTGCCCCATAATGTGGCTCATCCAGAGGTCTCAAAACCTCTTCACTGTGTGGCTAAGGGTTAGTTGCAAGTTGTCAGAAACAGACATTGGCATTTCCACCACATTGTATCATTTCCTGACATAAACAACTTGCCTGAACAATCAATTTGGGACAGAGGTGGGGAATTGTAGTTAGAAGGTCTCACACAAGCTAAATTTTTAAAAGTTGACTTAAATGAATTTCAATATAAACATTCTGGATGCTGAATTTAAATCCAGATTCTCTCAGTTTTCTCAACCTAATGTCTCTTTTTCTTCTTTTTCACCTCCATTGCTGCTACCAATAATCTATTATCTGAACTACTTTCTAAATTATTCTTCTGCCTCTAATATTTCCCAATGTATGTCATTATTTTTCTGTCAGAATTTAAAAATTTTTCATCACTCATTTGCGTAGCAATCTCCTATAACACTTTAATACCCTCATTATCTTGCCTATCCCAACTCTTCTGTCTTCTTAATGGAAGTAAAACAATGGGGCCAGGCACGGTGGCTCACACTTGTAATCCCAGCACTTTGGGAGGTTGAGACGGGTGGGTTGCCTGAGCTCAGGAGTTCAAGACCAGCCTTGGCAATACGGTGAAACCCCATATCTACTAAACTACAGAAAATTAGCTGGGAGTGGAGGCATGTGCCTGTAATTCCAGCTACTCGGGAGGCTGAGGCAGGAGAATTGCTGGAATCCGGAAGGCAGAGGTTGCAGTGAGCCAAGATCTTGCCACTGCACTCCAGCCTAGGCGACAGAGCGAGACTCTGTCTAAAAAAATAAAATAATAAAATAAAATAAAAAAATAAAGATTGTCTTCAAGTTGCTAAAATCTGGTAAGATTCAACATAGCATTTTTTTTTCCGTTTACTTGTCTAAGGGTCATTACAGCTACTTGTCCATAATTTTTTTTTTGAGAATCCTGAGGAGGAAATGCCAATTTATATCTTTATGTTAGTCAAGAAATGCACTGATATAAGAAGAAATCTCTGAGTGGGTCTTAAATAAATCGGAGTTTTAAATTTAGTTCACCAGAGAAACAGCGACCTGAGCAAACCACATAGATTGTGAAAGGAACAGCATGTTTGAGGAAGAGTGAGCATTTTAATTAAATCTTGAAGGATGTCCTTTAGAGTCTGGCTTTGGGAGAAGATTAGGTAGGAAGCCAGGTGCAGTGGCTTATGTCTGTTTTCTCAGCACTTTGGGTGGCCAAGGCAGGAAGATTCCTTGAGCCCAGGAGTTCGAGACCAGCCTGGGCAGCATGGCAAAATACCATCTTTATTAAAAGTATTAAAAAATTAGCCAGACAGGGTGGGGTGTGTCTGTAGCCACAGCTACTCCAGAGGTTGAGGTGGGAGGGTCACTTTAGCCCACAAAGTTGAGGCTGCAGTGAGCCATGATCATGCTACTGCCCTCCAGCCAGGAAATGTGGAGTGAAAACCTGTCTCAAAAAATACATTTATATTCATTTTCAGAGTCATATGGAAAAAAAGTTTTGCAAGCCATCCTAAAGAGTTTGTTCCCCTATAAAGCACAATTCAAAGAGAATGAAAAAGAGCTTCCAGTCTTTATATTCATTTTATAACGTTTACTCTGAATACAGCATGCAGAATTCATTGGGGAGAAAGAGGAAAAAAAATAACAAAACAGTCAGTGCGGGTAGAAATACTTTACTTTTTTAAACTGTCCAGTATACAATTCAGATTCCTCTCTTAATTTGGAGGAATTCTATTCTGTGTGTATTCCAGAGATATAGTGCATACTTCCTGATTCGCAGTCTGAACAGGGAGTAGAATCTTTCTCTTTTTTGTCCTATCACAATCGGAGCTCAAACCCTTAAGTTCAGCCATTACTATCCTCCACTAGGACTTTGAGTCTCAAAGGACTGAGACACATAAAGTCAAAGAAGTGGTGAGATCCACTCCCACCTAATGCAGAACCACCTAGGCAGTGGTGGTGCCTGCAGTTCTAGAAAACTACTCTTGGAATACTTCTTGCCCTTGAAAGGTCATTGTTCTGCCTTGTAATTTTTCCAGTCTAAATTTCCCATTCTGGAATAAGAGGTAAGTAGGTGTTTTTATTCACAATGTTGTGCAGAAACCTAGAAAAGATTTGCTTAGACATTTTCAAATGTGCACAAAGAGTCTTTCAGATTCTCATCGACATTGGAGCAAAGGACACCGTTTGTCTAAATTTTCTATTTCTTGATGAGACTAGTATTGTTTTCTGTTGCTTGCATTAAGCACTTAAAAATTTAAAATTTACCTCAAAAATTGCATTTAGTCTTGCAGAGTTAGTGAATTTGATATGATTTGACAGATATTATTATTTTATTTTCATGAAATGTTTCATGTTTTCCATACTCCACCTGTGAGAACAAAAATAGGGAAACCAGAAGAGAAAGGGAAGGAGGCCAAAATTTGGAGAGAACTGAAGATAGGAGTTCCAAATTCTGTTATTCTAGCATTATTTAAAGTCACTATTCTTCTTAAACATAATACATATACTAGACTGCATACTCCTGAAAATATAACAGATAGCTGTAGAATGCTTTATAAGGCACACCTACAAAAGTAATGTACTCTGTAATGATGATAGAGCTCATAGCCATCAGTCATGTGGTGTGTTCAGGAGGACAGCCAAGTTTTAATTAGCTTATGCTAAACGGCTTTAGTATCAATTTAGGCAAAATGTGACACTTGGTGGAATTGTTTGGATGGCCACTAGGAATAACAGCTCACGGAGCAGAATCACCAGGAGAAAAGTGTTTCATCAAGGACACTAATTCTGGTAGGAATCAGGAAACCATCTGGAAACAGGAAAGAGGAAAAAAAAGAAATCCTTTGAAAGTACGGAGGTAACCATTTGCTATTGCTTGAATGTGAGCAAATTAAAGACATCCAACCTCCCTTATGAAGGAAAATTATTATCACTGTAATCATGCACACAAAAAGATTCATCATATTTAAAAGAAATGTGATTGTATACAGATATACCAGGCTGAGTGCTGTAAGAATTAGCACTGTATTGTATTCATATTTCCATTTATCATGATTCTCTGGATAATAATATGCCTCCCACTGAGGATAAGGTATGTGCAATAGTTCAGGATTTGCACTCAGAGTGGCTGAAATTCAAATTGTTGTTCCAACACTTGTTTCTAGGAGCATAACCTTGAGTAAGTTACTTTACTTCTCTGTTTTTGTTTTGTTTTGTTTTGTTTTGTTTTTGTTTTTGTTTTTGAAACAGAGTCTCAATTAGTCGCCCAGGCTGGAGTGCAGTGGCTTGACCTCAACTCACTGGAACCTCTGCCTGCCAGGCTCAAGTGATTCTCATGCCTCAACCTCCTGAGTAGCTGGGATTACAGGCGTGCGCCACTACGCCCGGCTAATTTTTGTAATTTTGAGTAGAGATAAAGTTTCACCCCATTAGCCAGGCTGGTCTTGAACTCCTGAGCTCAAGTGATCCACCTGCCTCAGTCTCTCAATCTGCTGGGATTACAGGCGTGAGCCACTGGGACTGGCCTACTTCTCTGGTCTCAATATGTGCCTTCTCTGATCTTAAAGTATCATATTGTTGAGAATAACAAAGCAGAATACAGTGGCTGGTGCAGTTCTGCTTTAAAAAGTGCTACAGAAACTAAACCAGTGCATGGAAGATTATTTTTATCAACTAAAAAGTATATACATGTGAATATGCGTAGCACCCTGAATCAGCCTGCCTAGGCTTCATGTTTTACTTAGCGTTAGCCATGCAAATAGAGTAACTTAGATTATTTTCTGAAGGTGATTCCCCTATCTGGAAAATGGGCATAGTAGTTGTCACATAAGCATATTAAGAGTTACCTAATTGTGTATGTTTGTGTATGTGTGTGTGAAGTAATTGATTTATAGGCTATTTTCATTATAAATATCTCAATATTTTGGAAATTCTATAGTAACCCTGAGTTCAAGAAGGATTTTAAACCTGCCTGCAGAGGAGTTCCTGGGTGGGGTTCGACTTCTTGAGTTCAACTGATGCTTAATAAATAGATTAGGTGCTGGGGAAAAAAATGGTTAAGATATTTTGTAGTTGTCTTGTGGGACCCGAGTTTACTAGAAAATCCAGTATATCACAGTACAACAATTACAAAGGTTAATAATGACCAAAGTCCTGTGGGACCACTCAGTAGAAGCCTTTGTAGGTGTGTGTAATTGAAGATGAGATATTTTCAAGGCAAAGGGTAGAACTCAGAAATATGCAAAAGGCAATGATATGTACCAGGACACAGTGTCACGATGCAACCAGTTTGGGAAATTTGAGAGCTTAGATAGTAGGGTTTTACCAAGTAGGTGTACGGGAGTGGTACTGAGGCTGAGAATTAGGTTGGAGCAGGTATTAAAGGGCCTTGTTAAAGAGCTTTCTATGTTCTTATATTCTCTGTAGCTTTCTCTTTATCCGTTGCATGACAGTAAAAGAGAGAAAAGGAGAGACAGAGAGAACACTGAAGACAGAGACAAAGAGAAAGAGATGGAACAAATTAATAACACCTAATTCCTATTTGAATCATCACTGTACTAAGCACATCAGTTTTCTGAATTCAATTTGCAGCAGAACTTTTTATTAGCCATGGGAATGCCAACATGCCTCATATACTGTGTGCTCTATTTTACCCACCCATAATGTGGGTTTAAGAATGAAATTTTATTTTTATATATTCTTTGAATGGTCAAATGTGATAAACTGAGTGCATTACTTTGGCAATACAATATATTGTTCACATGGCCTTTTTTAATATGGTATCATTATTCTACACCTGCTTGGGTATGTTTTGTAATGGCAGACACCAGCCAAAATATCTATCAAATGTTTCCTTTTGCTTGCATGAGGAGTTAAAACATGACCACAGAGAATGCCTGCTGAGACAATCAAAATGAATATTTACTTAGGCTAGTAATGATCAATGTCTTCTGAGTAATATGGAAATTGAGTTCAACACTCGGAATAAAGCCGAGGCTCTTAAACTAAGCAAAACAGTATTACCTAATGTACTCCCCCACATAATTGCTTGTCTTCTGCTGCGATTTTCACAATAGAGGGATCATTTATGTGCACTTATACATTTTATTGTTGACTGCATGACTGTACAACACATTGGAGAAAAAGGAAGCTACGGTAATAAGAATTCATCAAACATCCTCAATTGCTCCTTTTCAAAAAAAGCCTCTAAGGAAAGTTTCAGCATCAAGGCCATTTATGAGCTGTTAGAAACTGTCAAAGACACAGCCTGGAAACTGGGATGGGGGCTGAGTTCAGCTCTTGCCTCAATTGCTAACCCTTCTGGGACCATGAGCAAGTTACTTTATAAAATCCCAAGTGGGGAAGAAAAGCACAAGGAGAAAAGTGTTATCACCAATCTGTCTCACAAAGGCATTCCAGAACTCCTTTTGCAAAAGCTTACTCTCCTCACTGTAGATAGAAGATAGACTTGGTAGACCTGCTTCAAACCTCCCTTTGGGGAAGCTGATACTCAATGGAGCTCCCAAACCAAAGTCTTATGAGGATTTTGAGGATGGAATAAAATCATATCAATACTAAGCCTGCAGCACAGTTATTTCCTGGTTTTGAAAATACTTTTTCAGGTGAAGCCAGCTGTGTATTGTTAAATATTACACTAAATGTCATTTGGCAAAGATATGTGTGTCTCCTCCTCCTGAACTATTAAATCGTATGTGCCTATAAAGGATGCCTGAAATTCAGTCCTGAGCCATTTCAGGACAGAACGTTTCAAAACGCAGGGTGATGGAAATTTTACTTTTGTTAATTCTTTGATATGATAGGATTCTGTCACAGTTTGGACCCAATGAAGGAGTTACTCGCCCTGCCAAATGTCTTGTATTTCATAGATCATTGCTAACAGCACTAGGTGAAATGTCAAAGGATAAACAACTGTAAGAAGGGCTGCTTTTCTTTTTATTTTAAGTCTTTGCTCCATCCTCTATCCTATACATGGTGTCTTATGAGCACATTAACTCACTAATATAAGGTATTATGCTTATTATTTAGGGAAAATAATCTGTGTGAATTAAAATTATTTTGAAGGCTGGATGATTCTTAGTAATAAAACTAAATTTAAAATATTAGGCATTTTTTTCCTCAATGATTACATTTGATAACAACTAAACTAACAAAATGCATGAAACAGTGGCCTTCAAGACCCTGGGAAGCAAGTGCCAAAGAACTGTGATCTCTAAGAGACATAAAACAACTGAGTTATGTCTTAAGGTCATCCTAGCTTAATGTCTAGACGGTGTCTAGGCTGAGACACAGTAAGACGAAAACGAGGCAAAACCCAGCAGATTCCCTGAGGTCAGGAAATGGAGCTGGGAGTCTGGGGAAGACCAAGATAGTCAGAGTATTGAAGAGGAGAGATCTGAAAAGACAGAGAACCCTGGAGAGCAGCAGAGAGTCCCACTCAAGAGTTCATCAGGACACTCATCAGAATACGTGTGTGAGGATTTTACTCAAATCTAAGAAATGTATTGCAAAGTACTGGAAGAAACAGGATGTGGTACACACACAGAGTCAGGAATAGTGCCTGTTCCTACTGGAAATGTGGAAAGTCTTATAAATTCACTGGTATTGGTAAAGAGACCATGCCTCAGGACTGGAGATTCCGTCTAGTCCCTCTCTGCAGACAGAGCAAGAAAATTTGTGTGTATACTAACCCAGGTACACACACATGTTTAAATATATTTCTATATATTACCATCATTATCTATATTAAGATAATCATGTGTCCATAGGATCTCATACTCCACTCGTTTACCACATAGGTCGTTCTAGCTTTCTCCCTTGCTTTGCTGTGACCTTCCACCCCAACAGGGAGAAAACTGGCTGGCACTATGCAACATCTATTTACCTCCCCTATACATATTGAGTTAATTAAACATATTGTTTAATTAAACATATTGTTAAATAAATAATTAAACATATTGTTTAATTATTTAACATATTGTTAATTAAATAAATAAACATATTATTTAATTCCCCGATACATATTGAGTTTCAGAATTATTAACTCTACCTACATGGGAAAAACCTTTATCAGCTAGAGTAGAGTGCTGATGGATCGTTCCTTTTGCCATGAATCTTACAATTTCACCAACTTTCAAACTGATTTAGGTCAGCACCTTTTCTCACAGTAACTTGAATGAGATTGTTTCATACATTGTAATATATTTAGGCAGTTATAACCATCTGCATTTCATTCCCGGATTGCCTGTGTCTTAAATGGCTTCTTAAAATTTGCATTATTTAAAGTTTTTCTCTTTATCTTGTAATGTTCTATGAGTTTTGACAAAGATATAGTGAATATTCACCATTACAGTATTATACAGAATAGTTTCACTGTATTAAAATAATGTCCTGTGTGGCCGGGCGCAGTGGCTCACTCCTGTAATCCCAGCGCTTTGGGAGGCCGAGGCAGGCTGATCACGAGGTCAGAAGATTGAGACCATCCTGGCTAACACGGTGAAACCCCGTCTCTACTAAAAATACAAAAAATTAGACGGGCGTGGTGGTGGGTGCCTGTAGTCCCAGCTACTCGGGAGGCTGAGGCAGGGGAATACCGTGAACCAGGGAGGCGGAGCTTGCAGTGAGCCGAGATGGCGCCACTGCACTCCAGCCTGGGCGACAGAGCGAGACTCCGTCTCAGAAAAAAAGAAAAAAAAAAAAAAAAAAAAAGCCCTGTATTTCACCTATTCAACCACCTCTACCTCAATTTGAACCCCTGGGAACCACTCATCTGCTGTTTCTATAGTATTGGCATTTGTGGAGGGTCATATAAATCAGCGGTCCCAATGTTGTTGGCATGAGAAATCCGTTTTGTGGAAGACAATTTTTCCACAGGCAGAGGGGAGGAATAGAAGGATGGTTTCGGGATGAAACTGCTCCACTTCAGGTCATCAGGCAGTAGTGAGATTCTCATAAGGAGCGTGCAACCTAGATCCGTCGCATGTGCAATTCACAACAGGGTTCGCCCTCCTCTGAGAATCTAACGCCACCGCGATTTCACAGGAGGCGGAAGTCAGGCAGTAATGCCTGCTTGCCCACCAAGCTTGCCACTGGACCAAACTTGCTATGCGGTCCGGTTCCTAGCAGGGATCAGCAGTACGGGCACCAGTACATAACCCGGGGCAGGGGGTTGAGGACCTCTGATACAGATGGAATGATACAGTATATAGTATTTCTAAACTGGCTTATTTCATATAGAAGTATGTATTTGAAGGCCCTCCATATCTTTTCTTAGCTTAATATCTTACCTTTAAAAAATTACTGAATAGTCTTCCATTATATCCATGTGCTAAAGTTTATTTATCCATCCAGTACTAAAAGATATCTTGATTGCTTCCAGTTTGGTGATTATGAATAAACTACTATAAACACTATATGCAAGCTTTTATGTGGGCATACGTTTTCAGCTAAGGCGAGTATATACTTAAGAGAGCAATGGGTGGATTGTATGATGAGATATGTTTAGCTTTGTAAAAATAATACTGCCACATTGCCCTCCAACATGGCTGTACCATTTTCTATTGGCACTGACAATGGAGGAGAGTTGCAGTTGCTCTGCTAGATTTTTCTTGTCTGTTTTTCTGCAGCTTGAATATGATATGTCTAGGTGTGACGTGTGTGTGTGTGTGTGTGTGTGTGTGATTTACTCTGCTTAGTGTTTTCTGATTTTTCTGGATCTCTAATATGATGCCTGACAATAATTTTTTAAGATCCTTGGCCCCTATTAATTGTAAGGTTTTTTTCTCCTGTGTTCTCTTTTTCTTCTTCTTCAGTATTCCCAGAGTTCTTGAATGTTCTGTTCTGTTTTTACTGTTTTCATTTTTTCTTGCACTTCATTTAAAATATTTATATATGACCATATATGTGTATGTGTGTGTGTGTATATATATATATATATGATCCTATCTTAAAACCCACTTAGGCAATGTTACATTTAATGATAAACACATTGAAAAGTTTGCTTCTGTTACAGTGTTTTCTTATTTTTAGTGTTTCCTTTTGCTTCTTTCTGTTAATTTTCACCATTCAGTTTATGATGTCCGTCTGTGCTTACATGTTGTCTGCTTTTGCAATTAAACACATAACGTATTATTTATAGTTTATTTTAAATTACTTAGCTGATAATTCCAATATTATGTTATGTTAGAGTCTGGTTCTGAAATGTGTGTTGTAGCTATAAGTGGCAGAAACTCAAAAGACTTATTTTTCTTTTTGCCTTTTGCCATGTCTTGCAATTTGAATTGTTGTTGTTGTTGAAAACCACACATACTATATCAGGAAATGAAAACTAAACTAAATAGGCATTAAATGCAAGAATTTGCTAATCTGGTCATAAGTAGAGCTTTCTTCTGTAACTATAGGTGGCAGATGCTTCACATGTCCCTAATGGCCTTTTTAACTATCTCTACTCTTGACTATGGTCTTCTATAAATACCTCACTTGAGAAAGATTTTGCATTTTGTCGTTCTACCAGTGGTAGTAATCTCTTGTTCTTATACAGGAGCCAGCTTTGTTGGTATGGTGGTAAAGCGTGGGACCAGTAGCATTCTATAACCTTTTAGTTAAATTTCAATCCTGTATGCCCATGACTCAAAGTATAACCTTCAGAAGCAGACTTTTGTTTTTTAGCAGTTTTAGTTGCATGAAAAAATTGATCAGAAGGTAGAAAGATTTCTCAAATACCTCCTGTCCCTACACATGTACAGCTTCTCCCATTATCAACATCCTCCAGCACAGTGGTACATTTCTTGAAACTGATGAATCTACAATTAAATGTTATCGTGACCCAAATCCCACAGTTTACATTCGGGGTCACTTTTGGTGTTGTACAGTCTATAGGTTTAAACAAATTTGTAATGACCACTATAGTATCCTACATGCTAATTTCACTAACCTGAAAAGCCTCTATGATCTGGCTATTCATCCCTCCTTTATCCCTGAAAACTCTGACATTTGTACTGTCTTGATAGTTTTGCTTTTTTGTCATACATAATGTAGCCTTTTAACATCGCCTTCTTTTGCTTAGTAATATGCATTTACGTTTCCTCCATGTGTTATATGGTTGGATATTTCATATCTTTTTATAAAATTCCAGTTTCTGGAGGTACCATAGTCTCTTTTTCCATTCATCTAATGAAGAATATCTGCTTCATTAGACGGACGGATAAAGAGACTATGGTACAAACTATGGTACAAGTTTTGACTATTGTGAATAAAACTGCTATAAACATCTGAGTGCAGGTTTCGTGTTTCGTGTGGGCATAAATGTTCACTGCACTTGGATACAGGCCAAGAAGCATGATTATTGGATTATAAGGTAAGAATATGTTTTGCTTGATAAAAATTGCCCAGTTGTCTTCCAATGTGGCTATCCCATTTTCTACTACTACCATCAATGAATGAGGGTTCCTATTGTTCCACTGCTTCATCAGCCTTTGGTGTTTTCAATTCTCTTGACTTTGGTCATTTTAATAAGTATGGACTGGCATGTCATTGTTGTTTTAATTTTCATTTCTCTGATGATGTATTATATGGGAGCATCCTTTTATATGTTTAACCTCTGTGTATTTCTTTGGTGAGGTGTCTGTTGGATCTTTTGCTTATTTTTTGTGGGGGGTGGTTGTTTCTATAATTTCAACTTTTAGTTAGATTCAGGGGTTATACGTACAGATTTCCTACCTGGGTATATTGCATGTAGCTGAGGTTTGGGGTATGATTGATCCTATCACCCCGATACTGAAGATAGTACCCAATAGTTAGTTTTTCAATCATCACCACCCTCCCACCCTCTACCCTCTGGTTGTCCCCAGTTTTTATTGTTGCCATCTTTATATCCTTGAGTACTCCATGTTTAGCTCCTAATTATAAGTGAGAACATGTGGTATTGGATTTTCTGTTTCTGTATTAATTCATTTAGGATAAGTCCTCTAGCTGCATCCACGTTGCTGCAAAGGATATGATTTTGTTCTTTTTCATGGATATGTATTTTTCCATGGTGTACGTGTACCACATTTTCTTTACCCCATCCACTGTTGATGGGCACCTAGGCTGATTTCATGTCTTTGTGATTGTAAATAGCACTGTGATGAACATACAACTACATGTGTCTTTCTGATAGAATTATTTATTTTTCTTTGGACATATTCCCAGTAATGAGATTTCTGGGTTGAATGGTATTTCTGTTTTAAGTTCTTTGACAAATCTCCAAACTGCTATACACAGTGGTTGAACTCATTTTCATTCCTACCAATATTATATAAGTATTCTCTTTTCTCCACAGTCTCACTAGCATCTGTCATTTTTTGAGTTTTTAATAAAAGCCACTCTAACTGGTGAGATATGGTATCTCATTGTGGTTTTGATTTGTATTTCTCTGATGATTAGTGATGTAGAGCATTTCTTCATGTTTGTTGGTCACTTGTACGTCCTCTTTTGAGAAGCGTCTTTTCATATTCTGTGCTCATTTTTTATGGGGTTATTTGCTTTTGGCTTGTTAATTTTCTTATAGATTCTGGCTATTAGTTCATTATCAGATGCATAGTTTGCAAATATTTTCTCCCATTCAGTAGGTTGTCTATTTACTCTGTTGATAGTTTCTTTTTCTGTGCAGATGCTGTTTGGCTTAATTAGGTCTCTCTTGTCAAATTATTGTTTTTGTTGTTTGCCCTTTAAAAAAAACTTTATTTAAATTATTGAGTGTTAAGAGTTCTTTGTATATTTTGGGATAATAATCCTTTATCAAATATGTCTTTTGAAAATAATTTTTCTCAGTGTGTGGCTTGTCTTTTTATTCTCCTGACAATGTCTTTCACAGAGCAGAAATTTTATTTTTAATGTAACACCACTTATAATTTCTTTCTACCTTGGATTATGCCTTTCATGTTGCATCTAAAAATTCATTACCATATCCAAAGTCATGTAGGGTTTTTTCTATGTTACCTTATTGGAGCTTACTAGTTAGTTTTGTGTTTTTCCTGTTTTTTTGTTTGTTTGTTTGTTTGCTTTGATGCTGTTGTTGTTTGTTTGTTTGTTTTGAAATGGAGTCTCGCTCTGTCACCCAGGCTATAGTGCAATGGTGTGATCATGGCTCACTGCAACCTCTGCCTCCAGGGTTCAAGCCATCTTCTGCCTCAGCCTCCCAAGTAGCTGAGATTGCAGGTGTGTGCCACCACATATGGCTAATTTTTTTGTATTTTTAGTACAGACAGGGTTTCACCATTTTAGTCAGGCTGGTCTCGAACTCCTGACCTCAGATGATCTGCCCACTTCAGCCTCCCAAAGTGTTGGGATTACAGGTGTGAGCCACTGAGCCCAGCAGTGATTTTTGATTTTGATTCATTTGACATATACTTCTTCTGAAGAGTGTTAAGATCTGGGTTGAGCTCTATTTTTTGCATGTGTCCCATTGTTACAGGGCCAATTGTTTCAAATACTACATTTTCTCCATTGTATTTCGTTTGCTCCTTTGTCAAACATCAGTTGAATATATTTGTATTGGTCTATTTATGGAATATCTATTTTATTTTATTAATCAACTTGTCTATTATTTTGTCAAGATCCTGTTGTCTTGATTATTGTAGCTTTAAAATAAGTCTTAAATTTTGGCAGTGCCAGTCATACATTGTTCTCTAATACTGTTTGCTATTCTAAACCTTTTGCCTCTCCCTATAACATTTAAAATCAGCTGGTGAATATGCACAAAATAACTAGCTTGGACTATGGTTGGGATTGCATTGAATTCATAAATTGGGGGAAAATTGACATCTTGACAATATTGAGTCTTCCTATCCATGAACATTTATTATTTGTCCATTTATTTAGTTCTTCAATTTCTTTCAAAAGAATTTTGTAGTATTCTTCCACAGACAGATCGCATACATATTTTGATAGATTTATACCTAAGTATATCATTTTATTGGGTGATAATGTAAATGGTACTGTGCATTTAATTTCAAATTCCACTTATTTATTGTTGTTATAAAGGAAAAATCATTGATTTTTAATATGAACCTTGTATTGTACATCCTTAAATTTTCAGATTTTAGTTTCAGAGTTCTTTGACAATTCTTTTAGATTTTCTACATAGACAATCATGTCACCTGTGAACAAAAACAACAATGACAACAGCTTATTACTTTATCCCAGATCTGTATACAATTTTTGTTCCCCTGTCTGAGTGCATTATATAAGATTTCCAGTATAATGTGGAAAAACAGTGGTAAAAGAAAATAGCTTTGCTTGTTCCTCGTCTTAGTGAAAAATCTTCCAGTTTCTCACCATTAAATTTGATGTTATCTGTAGATGTTTTTTAGATTTTTTTGTTTATCAAATTGAGGAAGTTATCCTCTATTCCTAGTTTTCATTAGAGCCTTTAGCATATTAGTTATAGTTGTTTTAAATTCTCAGTCTGATAATTCCAAGATTTTTGCCAGATATAAATCTGGTTCTGTTTCTTGCTGTGTCTCCTTAAATCGTCTTTGGTCTTTTAGTAATCCTCATAATATTTTTTTGAAAGCTGGATATGATATACTGAGTAGAAAAAATTCATGCATGTAGGTCTTAAGTAATATGAAGATAAATTGTCAGGGGAAGGAAGCTTCTACAGTTCTATAATTAGGTCTGAGTTTCTTAATGAGCCTGTACCCGTAGATAGTGAACTTCACAAAGGCTTCTCAGACCCCCTTCCACCTGCTTAGGTGGGACAGGTTGGCTTAAAGGAGCTGGAGTTGGGTACTTCCCTTTCTCCAGGTCAGATAGGCTTTGATAAAACTGCAGCAGGTTAGACTCGGGTTAAAGAGTTTCTACTGAGGTTAGACCTTGTTAAGAAGAATGGAACACTGGCATATTTCAAAAAGTGTTTTGTTTTTTTTTTCCTCTCCCCTGCCAGAATCACAGGGAGTTTTTTCTCTGATATCCACTGTGAGAAACTGGTAGAGCTCCAGGAGGCAAACTTCATAAAAGTGTGGGGCCACCTCATACCTGGGTCTCCCTGCAGTTTTTCTCTCTCAGACTTCACAATGAACCCACAGCAATTTGTCAGTTACAATTCGGGTTTCCCTCTCCTGACACAGGTGCCTGTGGAAGTGTCTGTTTATGGATTTTGTCTTTGTTTGAGTTGTAATTCTATTTATCTGCTTTTTTGCATCCCCAGTTTTAGAGACAGTATCATGCTCCTATGACCTCTTTATTTCTATGATTCTAAGAATAATTATTGATTGTTTTAGTTTGTTCAGATTTGCATGTCAATAGGACAGAGTGGCAACTTCTAAGCTTACATGTCAGACTGGAAACAAGAAGTACAGCTTTTTTGTCTGTTTGCCTTTTTCCCTACTCACTTTTCTGGCTGCAATGTTTGCAACATAATTTCTTAAAGCCCTGTTATACCAGCCCGATGATTTTTCTGTGTTAAGTGAGGCAGGAAGGCCAGAGGCATCAGGATGTCAGGCTGAAATCCCTTTTCCCACCTGAGACATAGTTCTGGCAAAGTCTTTCACCTGAAGTGTAAGCCTTTGTTATGAAGAAGGCTGAGTATATTTTACAGAGATTACTTTTCCCATCATGCAGCTAGAGGCCCAAATATCCTGGTTCTTCACTGCGAGAACCTAGAGTGATTTCTGGAGATAAACTCAGCAAAATTATAAGGGTTCTTCTAAAACTACGACCCCCTAAGGGGTTCTCACTATTGCCCTAGTCCACATTCATTCTCCAGCAATGTGTTAAAATTATCATTTAAATATTCCTAACATGTGATGACCCCTGTAACTTCTGCTTCAGCTAAGCAGATCACAGTGGCTGAGTCTCTCTGCACACCCTGTCCCTCCAGATTTCAGGATGGCAGTTTGTCCTGTGACTTGTCTCATGGGCCCAATAAAAGTCATCAGATTTTAGTTTGTTCAGACAGGAGAATGGGAGTGAAGACATCTAAGTGGTTTTTGTTTTTGTTTTTGTTTTTGAGACAGGGTCTCACTCTGTTTCCCAGGCTGGAGTGCAGTGGTGTGATCTCAGTTCACTGCAACCTCCACCTCCTAGGTTCAAGTGATTCTCCTGCCTCAGCCTCCAGAGTAGCTCGGATGACAGGCGTGTGCCACCAAACCTGACTACTTTTTGTATTTTAATAGAGGCGGGGTTTCACCGTGTTAGGATTGCCTTGTATATTATTTCTTGGACGTTAGGAAGATGCTTGAGACACTGAGGGTATTTGTTTGCTTGTGGGTTTTTTTTTTATTTTTCATTTTTTGCTATTACTATGTCACTTTATTTTTTCCCATAAGTTATTGGGGTACAGGTGGTATTTGGTTACATGAGTAAGTTATTTTGTGACAATTTGTGAGATTTTGGTGCACCCATCACCCGAGCAGTATACACTGCACCCTATTTGTAGTCTTTTATCCCTCGCCCCCCTCGCCCCCCTCCCCTCTTTTATCCCACTTTCCCCCCAAGTCCCCAAAGTCCATTGTATCATTCTTATGCCTTTGCGTCCTCATAGCTTAGCTCCCACATATCAGTGAGAACATATGATGTTTGGTTTTCCATTCCTGTCCTGAGTTACTTCACTTAGAATAATAGTCTCCGATCTCATCAAGGTCACTGTAAATGCTGTTAATTCATTCATTACTGTTAGTTTTATATTTATATATGTGTGTGTATGTATATGTATTTGTGTGTATATATATGTGTGTGTGTATATATATGTGTGTGTGTGTGTATATATATATATATAACTGTTTCTTTGTCCACTCGTTGATTGATTGGCATTTGAGTTGGTTCCACGATTTTGCAGTTGTGAATTGTGCTGCTATAAACATGTGTGTGCAAGTATCTTTTTCAAATGACTTCCTTTCCTCTGGTAGATACCCAGTGGTGGGATTGCTGGATTAAATGGTAGTTCTACTTTTCATTCTTTAAGGAATCTCCACGTTTTCCATAGGGGCTGTACTAGTTTACATTCCCCCAGCAGTGTAGAAGTGTTCCCTGTTCACCACATCCATGCCAACATCTACTGTTTTTTGATTTTTTTATTATGGCCATTCTTACAGGAGTGAGGTGGTATCACATTGTGGTTTTGATTGGCATTTCCCTGATCATTAGTGATGTCGAGCATTTTTTCATATGTTTGTTGGCCATTTGTATATTTTCTTTTGAGAAATGTCCTTAGCCCACTTTTTAATGGGATTGTTTGTTTTTGTCTTACTGATTTGTTTGACTTCGTTGTAGATTCTGTATATTAGTCCTTTGTCAGATGTAAAGATTGTGTACACTGTGTGTTGTCTGTTTACTTTGTGGACTGTTCCTTTTATGGTACAAAAGCTCTTTAGTTTAATTAGGTCGCAGCTATTTATCTTTGTTTTTATTGCATTTGCTTTTGGATTCTTGGTCATAAAAATTCCTTGCCTAAGCCAATGTCTGGAAAGGTTTTTCCAATGTTATCTTCTAGCATTTTTATAGTTTCAGGCCTTAGGTTTAAGTCCTTAATCCATCTTGAGTTGACTTTTGTGTAAGGTGAGAGATGAGGACCCAGTTTCATTCTCCTACATGTGGCTAGCCAATTACCCCAGCACCATTTGTTGAAAAGGGTGTCCTTTCCCCGCTTTATGTTTTTGTTTTTTCGAAGTTCTGTTTGCTGCAAGTATTTGAGTTAATTTCTGGATGCCTTATTCTGTTCCATTAGTCTATGTGCCTATTTTCATACTAGTACCATGCTATTTTTGGTGATTATGTCCTTATAGTATAGTTTGAATTCAGGTAGTGTGATGACTCCAGATTTGTTTTTTTGCTCGGTCTTGCTTTGGCTGTGCAGGCTTTTTTTTGGTTCCATATGAATTGTAGAATTCTTTTTTCTAATTTGGTGAAGAACGATGGTGGTATTTTTATGGAGACTGCATTGAATTTGTAGCTTGCTTTTGGCGGTATGGTCATTTTCACAATATTGATTCTACCCATCCATGAGCATGGAATGTGTTTCCATTTGTTTGTGTCATCTATGATTTATTTCAGCAGAGTTTTGTAGTTTTCCTTGTAGAGGTCTTTCAACTCCTTGGTTAGGTATATTCCTTTTTTTGTTGTTTGGTTTTTTGTTTGTTTGTTTTGCTGCTATTGTAAAAGCGGTTGAGTTCTTGATTTGATTCTCTGCTCAGTCGCTGTGGATGTATAGAAGAGCTACTAATTTGTGTACATTAATCTTGTATCTGGAAACTGTGCTGAATTCTTTTATCAGTTCTAGGAGCTTTCTGGAAGAGCCCTTAGGGTTCTCAAGGTAAACAATTATATTATCAACAGTGACAGTTTGATTTCCTCTTTACCAATTTGGATGCTTTTTTTTTTTCTCTTGTCTGATTGCTCTGGCTAGGACTTCCAGTACTATGTTGAGGAGTAGTGGTAAGAGGGCATCCTTGCCTTGTTCCAGTTCTCAGAGGGAATGCACTCAACTTTTCCCCATTCAGTGTTATATTGGCTGTGGGTTTGTCATAGATGGATTTTATTATATTGAGGTATGTCCTTTGTAGGCCAGTTTTGCTGAGAGTTGTAATCATAAAGGATACTGGATTTTGTCGAATGCTTTTTCTACATCTATTGAAATTATCATGTAATGTTTATTTTTAGTTCTGTTTCTATGGTGTATTATATTTATTGACTTGCATATGTTAAAACATCCCTGTGTCCTTGGTTTGAAACCCATTCGATCATAGTGGATTATCTTTTTGATATGTTGTTGGATTCAGTCAACTAGTATTTTGTTATGGATTTTAGTATCTACATTCATCAAGGATATTGGTTTGTAGTTTTCATTTTTAGTTATGCCCTTTCCTGGTTTTAGTATTAGGTTGATGGTGGCTTCATAGAATGAATTAGGGAGGGATCCTTCTTTCTCTATCTTGTGGAATAGTGTCAAAAGGATTGGTACCAATTCTTCTTTGAATGTCTGGTAGAATTCTGCTGTGAATCCATCTGGTCCTGTAGTTTCTTTTGTTGGCAATGTTAAAATTACTATTTCAATCTTGCTGCTTGTTATTGGTCTGTTCAGGGTAACTAATTCTTCCTGATTTAAGCTAGGAGGGTTGTATTTTTCCAGGAATTTATCCATCTCTTCGAGGTTTTCTAGTTTATGTGTGTAAAGGTCTTCATAGTAGCCTTGAAGACCTTTTGTATTTCAGTGGTATCAGTTGTAATATCTCCTGTTTCATTTCTTAGTGAGGTTATTTGTATTTCTCTCTTCTTTTTTTGTTTAATCTTTTCAATGGTCTATCAACTTTATTTATCATTTCAAAGAATCAGCTTTTTGTTTTATTTATCCTTTATATTTTTGTACCAATTTCATTTTGTTCCGCTCTGATCTTAGTTATTTCCTTTCTTCTGCTGGGTTTGGGTTTGGTTTGTTATTGTTTCTCCAGTTCCTTGAGGTATATCCTTAGAATGTCAGTTTGTACTCTTTCAGTCTTTCTGATGTAGGCATTTAGGGTTACGAACTTTACTGTTAGCACTGTCTTTGCTGTATCTCAGAGGTTTTGATAGGTTGCATCATTACTGTTGTTCAACTCGAATAATTTTTTAACTTCCATCTTGATTTTGTTTTCGACCCAGTGCCCATTCAGGAGCAGGTTATTTAATTTCTATGTATTTTCATGGTTTTGAAGGTTCCTTTGGAGTTCATTGCCAGTTTTATTCCACAGTGATCTGAGAGAGTGCTTGATATAATTTCAATTTTCTTAAATTTATTGAGACTCTCCAGATTGCTGGTCTGGTTTTATTTTTAATGAACCCTATCACCAATTTTTTTTGCCTTATTAATAAAATGTTATACACGTTTCTTTAATGGAGAGTATGTTTTCTGGACCATACGGAGAAGGCTTATTATTGCAAAGATTTCTTTTGGTAAATAGTAGGAAATGCTGTAGTGGTGGTGGTTTGCTTTGTGTGTAAAAACAATGACAGTAGTTCATTCTTCTTATGTACAATGAGGTAGTACAAAATCCATGCTTTATGCCACATTTTAATAGCTGTATTTTTGGTCAGTGGTGCATCAAATAGATATAAACCAAACACAGTTCTATGTTACTATTCTCAATTTCATTTCAAGAGAAAAAAATATGTATAAGCGTATGTAGATGTATGTGATTGTTGTGATAACATATGGTAAGACAGCACTGAAAATTTCTAAACATGTTGCATAGTTGTGAGGATACTTATAGCTATACTGATTTTTTAAAAAATAGCACAAAATCAGTAAAAGTTGTGACATTTAAGAAATGAGATTGTTTAATCCCTCTGTTTCCTCCTCTTTCTTGCAATCTGTCTCTCTCTTTGTATCTCTCTTTTCCTGATTTCACACAGGTAATAATACTGCACTAAGTTGTTGGCCTTTTTTTTTTTTTTTTTTTTTTTTTTTTTTAAATTATGAGTCTGTCTGCTAGGAAAGCACTAAGATTTTAAAGTGTTGGCCTAGTCTGCTCCATCTATAGACACCAATACATACGAAAAATACTGGATAAGAATAATGTTAGGGAACTTCAGCCCTGATCAAGCATGCAATTTTAAAGCCTCTCAATTGATTTCGGCAATTTAGCTTGCATGTCTTTTTCTGCCATTGTATGAAATTTACATAACATGTAACTCCATGCTTCAGTTCTGGTATTCTGGTCCGTCATTGATGATCTGTCAGAAATACTGACTTAGAGTTTCTCTAAAGGAGAAATGAAGGAATTTGTCCAAGGCTACAATGCAAGAAAATGATAAAATCCCTAAATATGCAGGTTAATGTAGATAAATGATAGGCACCCTAGTTGGTTTAGACAATAATTCAGGTAAATAATAGAATCTTTACTTGGCCTAGAGTACTCCAAAGCTTTTCCTCTCTCCACCGCATAAAATTATCTCTAGCTTTGGAGTATATTTTTAAATTGATTTAAATGAATAATTTAATTTTAATTTTAATGAATAATTTATAGTCATTGTTTGCTGCTTTTGCTATTTCATAGTATTTAAAAATATATCCCTACCTTAAGCTTCAAAATTTGGAATTTGGGGCTTTGGGATAAAAATTAATTTATTTAGAAATCTACATAAGAAAGAAGGGATTTTTAAATATTTTGCCTATTAAATTGTAAATTGAATAGTGATTTCATTTAGACATACAAATCCTGTTGGTATGACTTCTGGATGTTAGCAAGTTTGTGGAATTAGTTCAAAATATATTCTAAAGATGTGTTAAATTGTAATCTTTTTTTAAAATTTTTGATTAGGTTATGAAACTGTTAATTAGCAGGATTAAATATACAGAGGGATTTATTAGACATCATTATTGGACGATGTTCTCAAAATATCAAAAAGTATTTAAGAAAATACCCTGAACTCTTTTATTATCTACCTCAAAAGAAAAAAGACTACATTATTTCAAGTCAGTTATATACATATTTTGAAATGCATAATTTTCATGTTAAATTATAAAACAAAATATGGAATTAATGAAACACAATGTTTTAAGTCTAAGTTTTGTCATTAAAATTTGAAGGGAAATAAAAAATAATACTATCCTCTCTGAAACTCAGGATCCTAAGTTTAGAAATGGGAATTTGATAGTTGCTATTTCAAAAGACAATTGCAAGAATGAAATTTGATAATATATGTTAAACACTTTAGTGACTTGCACAGAGCAAAGGCACTCTGTTATGTTAATTTAATCATTTGAACATTCATTCATTCATTCTATAAATACTTGTCATGTCTACCATGAACAGGCGCTGCTAGAGACACTGAGGATACTGTTAAGACAGCAGTTAAAATTCTGTTATTAAAGAGCTCCCATTTTAGACAGAAGACAAATCATAATTAAGATGTATAAATATATAGTGTGTTAATGATAAGGAATAAGAGGAAAACACACAAAATAGGGAAAGGCAATACTAAATTTGAGGGTAGAAAGTAAAACAATACACAATGACAATTAAATTTAAATTTTAGATAAATCATCTTTTAAAAGTGCATGTCTGATGCAATATTTCCCACACAGTATCAAGATATACTAAAATACTATTCATCGTTTATCTGAGATTAAAATTTAATTTGGCATCCTTTTTTTATTTGCTAAATCTAGCAACTCTATTAAGAATTAATTGTAAAAAATTTGCAAGGACTCTTTTTTTCTCAGAAGGTAACTATGATGGTTAATATTGAGTGTCAACTTGATTGGATTAAAGGATGTGAAGTACTGCACATGGGTGTATCTGTGAGGGTGCTGCCAAAGGAATTTAACATTCGAGTCAGTGGACTGGGAGAGGCAGAACCACCCTCAAACTGAGTGCGCACCAACTAATCAGCTGCTAGTGCCGCTAGAATAAAACAGGTAGGAGAAGATGGAAGAGCAGACTTGCTGAATCTTTGAGCCTTCATCTTTCTCCCACACTGGATGCTTCCTGCCCTATAACATCAGACTCTTTAAGTTTTTCAGGTTTTGGACTCTTGGTCTTACACCAGTGGTTTGCCAAGGGCTTTTTGGGCCTTTGGCTACAGACTGAAGCCTGCACCGCTTTTGAGGTTTGGGGAATCTGACTGGCTTCCTTGCTTCTCAGCTTGCAGACAGTCTATTGTGGAACTTCACTTTGTGATCATATGAGTCAATTCTCCTAATAAACTCCCTTTCATATATACATCTATCCTATTAGTTCTGTCCCTTTAGAGAACCCTGACTCATACAGTAACTGTTGAGTAAGGCTCTGAAATAAATGAGGGAGCCAGGCAAGAATATCTTTGGGGAAAAGGACTCTGGAGAAGAGGAGTAAGCAAGCACAAAGGCCCTGAGATGGGCTGAGATGGGAGAGTGCTGCGCTGGAACAAGATGACCAGCATTGCTGGAAGGAGCTATGTGAGCAGCTTCCAAAGCAGAACAGGCCATAGATAGCAGGGTAGCTGAAGCGATGAGACTTCTTCTGTCAGAGAAAATATTTTGTCTTTTATTCTAGGTGAGATGAAAAGCCATTAAAGGGTTTTGAGCAGATAAGTGGCACAATATTTTTTATGGTTAATTGGCATTATTCTTGCTGCTGTGTTCAGCATGTACAGAGAAATACAGAAATGGAGAAGCCACGGAGCAGGACTCATAGAATAATCCAGGCAGGCGATGGTGAGTTTGAACCAGAGTGATGATAGATGGGGTAATGACAAGTGATCAAAATCTGGATATACTTTGAAGGAAAATGTGACAAGATTTGTAATAGACTGGATGGTCAGCATAGAATGACTCCAAGATTTTTGGTAAGAGCAACTAATATCTGTTTCATCTACCTTTTGTTATGTTTAATAGAAACACATGCTATATGTTATTAGAGAGAGAAAAAAGGTATGTAATAGTTTTATACTTTTCTCTGATTTTGTTAGAAAGCAGTAGTTTTCTTCATGAGGAAAAAAGCAAGGAAAGAGAATTGGCTTGGAAAGAGTGGAATAATGAGAAAGACGTTTTCAAGTATTTGCCACAAAAGTCCTTGCAAAGCAAGATAGAGTACTTCTCATTTCATGTAAATATATAAACACATACCAGAGGCTGGGAAGGGTATCGTGGTGGGGGAATGAAAAGATGTTGGTTAATGGGTACAAACATACAGTTAGATCAAAGGAATACGTTCTAGTGATCAATAGCACAGTAAGGTGAATATAGTTAACAACAATATATTGTACATTTTAAAATAGCCAAAAGAGAACATTTGAAATATTCCAGCATAAATAAATGGTAAATTCTTGAGGTGATGGATATTCTAAATACCCTGATTTGATTATTACACATTGTATGTGTGTATCAAATATCACATGGACCCCTAAGTATGCAAAAATATTATATATTAATTACAAAAAATTTAAAAATATGAACAGTATTATAGTTCATAACATAATCAAGAGAGAAATACAGTTAAGTTCAAGTGTTACCACTAAATTTATTTCTCTTTTTACTTCAACAACAGCTTACTTGTATCTTCTCTGAGAAAATTATTTTGTATATGTGACTATTGTTGCCTTCACAACAGATTACAGCACACGTCATCAGAGCTATGTTATTCCCCTGCCTCCAACATTTTGTTTTATTATAACTAGTCTTTTGCCTTTCAAATCATAAAAGAAAGAATTCAAATACTGGTTATATTTCTGAGAAATCTACTGTTTCAGGGAATAAGTAATACAGTGGACCAAACACTGGTTCTAGTGAAATAAATACCAGACTCAATCACTTACAAGTATTGTGGTTTTTGACAGACTTAATGTATTCGAGTCTCAGAATCTTCATCTATAAAATGGTTATAGTGATTATAATACTGCCTACATTGGCCGGGTGCAGTGGCTCAAGCCTGAAATCCCAGCACTCTGGGAGGCCGAGACGGGCGGATCACGAGGTCAGGAGATCGAGACCATCCTGGCTAACACGGTGAAACTCCGACTCTACTAAAAATACAAAAATCTAGCCGGGCGAGGTGGCGGGCGCCTGTAGTCCCAGCTACTCAGGAGGCTGAGGCAGGAGAATGGCGTGAACCCGGGAGGCGGAGCTTGCAGTGAGCCGAGATCTGGCCACTGCACTCCAGCCTGGGCGACAGAGCGAGACTCTGTCTCAAAAAAATAAAACAAAATAAAAATAATAATAATACTGCCTACATTGTAGAGTTCTTTGGGAATAAAGTGATAAAGTGCCTAAATTTTATATCACGAGGGTTGGTATATAAATACATTTCAGTGAGTTGACTAATTTAGTGACTAATTGATTTGTTTTGTCCCTTCACTACATAGAAAAAATATGTAGTAGATATTTTTTACTTTAGACCACTCAACAACTCAAATTTCACTTTATGTTTGCAAAATCTTAAATATGAATCTCAGTGGAGGCAGAGTTCACCTCCCAAAATTAAAGCTGAAAACTCTAGATCCTCATTTTTTCTAGTCTCATTGCAGTTAGAACAGAAGTATGAAACCTAGGCTCAACTGTTCAGTGCCATTTGGCCAGAACTTGAGACAGGATCTAGGAAAGCCAAGTGGCAGAAAACAGTTTATGGTGGCACCCAATCTTCAGCAGTGTTGATAAGGTACATTGTCATATTAAGTGGCACCACATACCAGGAAGGTGTATGATGCTGGCTGAGGTACTAACTGTATGATCTTAAGTCTGGGGTACATGAGGAAAGTGAAGGACTCAATTATGACTCAAGTGATAGTTTTAAAATTTATTCAGATCTGAATTTGGATCAGGTTTTGGCTTAGGAAAATCGGGTTACAAAGTAGAGAAGAAATTTAAGGAGACAGCCTTTCCTACAATTTTGAGAACTACCAGTATCATTTAAGGAATTTATTTAGTGCTTGAACCAGCCAAGTGTGAATTTTGTTACTTAGAACCAACAAAACTAAATGAAATTCTTATTATTTTCAGAAGACATCTGTCTAGAAAACCTTAGGCTTTATATTATACTGAGGAATGTGTTACTATGGCCATAGAATTCCCTCATAAATCTAAACCAACTTTTCTGGGACTAACTAAATAAAACGCTCCCGATTAAAGCTGATAAAGATGGTGACTACTTCTCTTAACTACTATAATGTAAAAATTGTCCTATGGTTTAACTGCATTCTGTTTTGTTAGGTCAGAGAATCAACTCTGTGCTAAAAAGGCAAAATGATCCACTGATCATTGTTGCAGCCACCATAAGTTATATTATGTGCATATTTACTTAGCCTCTTTGACAGTAGTCTACAATAGAAAAACAATCACCCATTTGGACTTCAAATTTTGAAAATCCTGATTCCACCACTGTCTCAGGCTGAGAGTTATAAATTAATTCCCCAACAAGCAAAGTCAAAATTTATACTGTGCAATAAATCCTATGGTAAATATGATCGCAGACTTTGATTAGAAGGAGAAGATGGAAAGTTTACTTAACCCATACTGGTGTGGAATGGGGACAGAGAGTTGTTCAAAGAAGGTTCTTTTGAGAAGTAGCGTGAATAAAATCTTAAAGGACTGTGGGGAAAAGGATACAACAGTTCAGGAATAAAAAATGTCCTGTTCAAAGATATTAGAAGCTTGAGTGAAAGTGTATGCCATAGGTAATTCATCTTTTAGTAATATAAAGTTCAGGCAAGAGAGCGGTAAGACATGAATATGACAAGCTGGGCAGGATCTAGACTGTAACAAGTCCATGGCATGCTATGTAGTGGGATTCCATCGTGAAAGTAATAAGAATGAGTGAAGAATTTCTAATTGAATGTAGACAGGTTCTTATTTGCACCTCTTAAAGGTCATTCATTCGTATAGTTAGAAATATACTGCCATTGTCCATGCAGTAAAGGTCATTCATTGGTATAGTTGGAAATATACTGCCATTGTCCATGCAGGATATGACGAGGTCCTCAACTACTGAAGTTGAAATTCTACTGGTGAGTAAATCACATTGCCTAGATATTTAAGATAATGATACTTAAGGGTTAAAAGGGGTCATGCTATGTCAATAGTTGAATATGGGTTATGAGAAAAATGCAGGACTCAATAGTGACTCTAGTGATAGCTTCAAACTTCATTTAGACATGAATTTGGATCTGGTTTTGGCTTGGGAAGATCATGTTCTGAAGTACAGGGGAGATTTTTTTTTTTCAATTCCCTTTATAATAGCAATCAGTTCATTTCAATAGCAAATAAGTGTAGTTAAAAAGGATCAGTAAAATATTGTAAGGCTGTTGTGAGAATTAAATAAGATTATACATAAAATGTTTGACATAATATTTACAACATAGCCGAGCTTTCTTAAATACTTTGCGTTGACTTCATCCTAGATATTGAAAGGACATATGTTACATTATATTTCCTTGACAGTCAATACCTTAGTTTTTTTTGTAGTTTAACAAAAAGATTGACCAATGAGGTTAAACATAGTGACTAATTAGACTGAAAATTCCAAGGCAAGTGGTTATATCTATCTTTTTCACAGTTTAGCACAGTTCTTGGTAGACAGTGAAAAAAAGCAACATACATAATTGACAGAGAGATGAGTTATTGAAGGAATGAATAAATGAATGAGTAAAGCCATGATTAATATGCAATCCAGGAAATTGAGAGCTTAATTTAAATTATTCTTATTTCATGTCCAACTTTTGTTCTAAAAAATCTTTTATTTTCATTTAACAAACCTGTATATAAGGCCATGGGTATAAATATATTTATGTTGGTATATTTATAATGAGCACTTCACTTATTTCTGAGAGTTTTGAGAACTCAATAAAAAATTATTATGATACATAGATAACCATTTACAAAGCTGTGCATTTGCCCTACTGAAAGCATGCTTTACAAATATAACTATGAGCATAACTACATAACTGAGAGAAAAAGCTATTCAATTAGTTGGCCCCAGGAGGAAAAAGATAAAGAAAGCCAGGAAGGTTGTGCCAGATTGCAGACATGTTTTAACTTTATGCTCTAAGCTATTTATTGCAACCAGTTATTTTGTGAATGGATGTAGAAAAAGATAATGCAAAGCCATTTATCTGTCTCTCTATTTTATTCTACATCCATTAAAATCAGAGTAGTATCAATACTTAAGGTCCAAGATATAAAATCATTTCCATATTGAATTCACAATTTCCTTGTAAACGTCATCAGTGTATTTAAGCAGGTCTTGAATCACAGTAACGAAAATAAACATCCTTATTATAACATCCTTATTATTCCTAATCTTTGTGAGAAAGCTTTTAATCTTTCACCATTAAGTATATTAGCTGTGGGTTTTCTATAAAAGTTCTCTATCATATTGAGGAATTTCTCTTATTTTCCTGGATTTCTATGTGTTTCTGCCATGAAAAGGGTATTGGATTTTGTCAAATGCCTTTTCTTAATCAATTAATATGATCATACAGTTTTTATTTTTTCATCTATTATTGTGATGACTACATCTAATTATTTTCTTATGTTGACCTACCCTTGCATTCCGAGGATTAGTCCCAGCTGGCCATGGTATATAAATCTTTTAATATAAAATTGAAATTGGTTTATAAATATTTTATTGAAGGTGTTTTAGATATATCCATAGAGCCCAATAAACTGTAATTTTCCTTTTTCATAAAGTCTTTATCTGGTTTTGGTGTCAGGGTAACGCTGACCTGATAGTATAAATTATAAGGTCTTCCTTCTTCTTCAATTTTTTTGAAGACTTTGAGGATAATGGTGTTGATTTTTCTTTAAGTGTTTGGTAGAATACAGCAGTGTAGCCATTTAGATCCAAATATTTCTTTTTAAAGAGGTTTTAATGACTGATTTATCTCTTTACTTGTTATAGGTATTCTGAGATTTTTTATTTCATCTTGAGTCAGTTTAGACAAATTATATGTTTCTAGGATTGTCTGCCATTTCATCTAGGTTATCTAACGTATTAGTTTGTAGTTGTTCATAATCTCTTACAATGAATTTTATTGCTTTAAGGGCATCAGTATTATCATTTTAATTTCTGATTTTAGTTATTTGAATCTTCTCCCTTTTTTTTACTTTGTTAGCCTAAATGAAGGTTTGTCAAAGTAAATGACCTTTTCAAAGAACTTTTGGTTTCATTGATTTTTTTCCTGTTGTTTTTCTAACCTCTATTTCATTGCTATCTGCTCTTATCTTCATTATTTCTTTCCTTCTACTAGTTTTCAGTTCATATCACTCTTGTTTTTATATCTCTTTAAGATGTAAAGTCGGGTTAATAATTTGGGATCTTTCATCTTTTTAAAATTTAAGCATTTACAATTACGAATTACCCTCTGCGCACTGCCTTTGACATGTTTTGATATGTCATGGTTTTATTTTCATATATATTAAGGTATTTTATAATGTCCTTTGTGATTTCTTCATTTTATTTTATTTTATTATTGATGCATAATATTTGTACATATTTATGGGGTACATGTAATATTTAGTTACTGGCATAGAATGTGTAACAATCAAGTCAGGGTATTTAGTGTATCCATCACATTGAGTATACATTATTGTTATGTGTTGAAAACGTTTTGTTTTCTCTTTCAGCTATTTACAATAATACACTGTTGTTAACCATAGTCACCCTACTCTGCTATTGAACATTAGAATTTATTCCTTCTACTTAACTGTATGTTAGTACCCATTAACCAACTTCCACCCACATACCCTGTCCAGCCTCTGGTATTTATCATTCTACTTTTTGCCTCCATGAGATCAACTTTTTTTAGCTATCACCCATGAGTAAGAATGTGTGATATTTCTCTTTCTGTGCTTGCCTTATTTCTCAACATAATTAACTCTAGTTCTACTCATATTGCTGTAAATGACATGATTATATTTTTATGGTCAAATAGTATTACACTTTGTATATGTATGGCATTTTCTTTATCCACCCATCCCTTTATGGACACTTAGGTTGCTCTTTGCTATTTCAAATAGTGCTGCAGTAAACATGGGGATACAGATATTTTTGGGGTTCAGATATCTTTTTGTTTCCTGGTTAAAATACCCAGAGGTGGGATTGCTAAATCATATGGTAGTTCTATTTTTACTTTCTGGATAAATCTCTACACTGTTTTCAATAATTGCTCTACCGCTTTACATTCTCACCAACAGTGTATAAGTGTTACCTTTTCTCTGCATCTTTATCAATGTCTATTATCTTTTGTCTTTGATAATAGTCATTCTAACTGGGATAAGATGATATCTTATTGTGGTTTTGATTTGCATTTCCCTGATTAGTGATGTTGAAAATTTTTCATATATTTCTTGACCATCTACAAGTCTCCTTTTGAAAAATTTCTATTTGTGTACGTTGTCCACTTTTTAATGGGATTATTATTTTTTACTAATAAATTGTTTGGGATCCTTGTATATATTGGATATTACTTACTTGTCAGGTGAATAGTTTGCAAATATTTTCTTCGATTCATGAGGTTTTTTCTTCACTCTGTTGAATGTTTCTTTTGCTATACAGAAACACTTCAGTTTAAAATAATCCCACGTGTCTATTTTTTTGTTTAGTTGCCTTTCCTTTCATGGTCTTAGCCATAAGTCATTTGCTTAACTCAATGCCCTGATGTGTTTTTCCTATGTTTTCTTTTAGTAGCTTTATAGTTTGGGTCTTACATTTAAGACCACTATCCACTGTCTACTATCTTGAGTGGATATTTTTATATGGGGAGAAACATGGATATCTTCATTCTTCTGCCGATGGATATCTAATTTTTCCAGCACCATTTATCAGAGAGGCTGTCCTTTCCTCAGTGGATGTTCTTAGTGACTTTGCTGTTTATTAGAGAGGCTGCCCTTTCCTCAATGGGTGTTCTTAGTGATTTTATCAAAAATCAGTTTGCTGTAGACATATGAATTTATTTCTGTGCTCTCTATTTTGTTCCTCTGGCTTGTGTGTCTGATTTTATACAAACATCATGCTGTTTTGGCTATTATAGTCTTTTTATATGTCTTGAAGTCAGTGAGTGTGATACCACCGTAGTTGTTCTGTTTGATAAATATTGCTTTGACTATTTGGACTTTTCTGTTGTCGTTGCTGCACACAAATTATAGAATTATTCTTTCTATGACTGTGAAAAAGTACATTGGCATTTTGATAGGAATTGCATTGAATCTACAGATTGCTTTGGGTTGTATGGTCACATTAACAATATTAATTCTACCAATTCATGAGCATGAGATGTCTTTCCACTTCTTTGTGTTCTCTTCAATTTCTTTCATCAGAGTTTTGTAATTTTCTTTGTAGAGGTCTTTTAACTTCTCGGTTAAATGTATTCCTAGGTGGTTTTATGTTTGTGTGGTTGACTTTTGTTTGTTTGGTAGCTACTGTAAATGAAATTGTCTTCTTGATTTTTTTCTCAGCAAATTCATTATTGGCACTTACACATGCTACTTATTTTTATGAATTGTGTTATTTTTGATTGTGTATTCTGCAACTTCACTGAATTTATTTATCAGATCTAAGAATTTCTTGATAAATAATTTAGAGATTTCTTTATCTAAGTTCATGTCACCTGCAAAGAAAGAGAATTTGAGTTTCATTTTTTCAATCTGGATTCCTTTGTTTTTCTCTCTCTCTTCCTGATTGCTTTGGCTAGGACTTCCAACATTTTGTTGAACAGAAGTCAAAGTTAGCACTATTGTCTTGTTCCAGTTCTTAGAGGAAAGGCTTTGAGCTCATCTTCATTTAGGATGATGTCAGCTGTGGGTTTGTTTCATATATCCTTTATTGTGTTGAGGTATATTCCATATGTGCCTAGTTTGTTGAGAGTTTTCTCATAAAGAGATGTCAAATTTTATCAGTTGTCCTTTCTGTGTCTTTTCAGATGATCACAAAGTTTTTGTTATTCATTATGTTAATGTTATGTATTATATTTATTTTTTTACATATGTCAAACCATCTTTGCATCCCTGGGCTACATCCCAATTGATCATGGTCTATTACCATTTCATGTGCTGTTGGATTTGATTTGCTAGTATTTTGTTGAAGATTTTGCATCTATGTTCATCAAGGATATTGGCTATAGTTTTCTTTTTTGGTTGTATTCTTGTCTGGTTTTGGTATCAGAATAATGCTGGTTTGTAAAATGAGGTATGGAGACTTTCCTCCTATTCAGTTGTTTGGAATATTTTGAGGAGAATTAGTATTAGTTTCTCTTTGTAAGTTGGCTAGGATTAGTAGTAAACCATTCAGTCCTAAACTTTTCTTGGATGGGAGACTTTTTATTACTTATACAATATCATTATTCATTATTAGTCGGTTCAGATTTTATATTTCTTTCTGATTCAGTTTGGTAGGTTGCATGTGTCCAGTTATTTTTCTCTAGGTTTTCCAATTTGTTACTGTATAGTTGTTCATAATAGTCTCTAATGATCTTTTGCATTTCTGTGGTATCTGTTGTGATGTCTCCTTTTTTATTTCTCATTTTATTTTTTGTGGCATTCTCCTTTTTATTTTTGATTAGTTTGTCTAGTGATAAATTGATTTTGTTTCTCCTTTCAAAAAACCACCAGGAAACAAGGTGACTGACTAGAGGCAGCCAGGAACTCTTAATGAGACACACTAGAATATTGAGTATATGGAATATTACCAGCATACTCTGAACAATGTCATCCAAGAGAACACATTGAGAGAAGATAGAGAGACAATCCAGATGCCAGGACTACTAAAGGGAGAGGAAGCTGAGTTTGCTGAGTGTTGGAACACATTCATGGCCCTGAATGGTTCCTAAGGAAGGGGTAGCTCTGACCCTTGTAGTCTGTCAGACCCAGGGAGAGCAAGGCTGTCTTTCCTGTGGTACTGAGTCTAATCTGCATACCCCAATGGCCCCCAGTGCCCCCCAGAGTCCCAACCTGGTCATGCCTGCACACAGTGAAGCCTCAGTTATGCTGCCAAAGAACTTTTGTGAGCAGCTACTGCCATGGTGCTTTCACCTGAGGCCTCCATTGCTCCAGAGGAGCACTTTTATTGACAGCTTCCCTCTGAAACATGTTTGCCCATTATGCCCCTGCCACTCCCACCAGAGCGCTTATACCCATGGCTCCCCCTCATCCCCATCATTCACTATGGAATGCTATTGCCAGTGGTCTTGGAGCTCCTCAGTCCCTCCAGCCAGAGCTCAACTTCAAGAGACCAGAGGACAAACTTGAGGACCCATTCCCAGACACCCAGGATTAGAGCATACAGCCAATAAGTACAAAGTTGAGTCTTGGCCCTCTGAAAACACCCAGAAATAAAAGCATTAAACTATACCCACCCAACTTGTGCCACCCTCAAACCCTTAGGGGCAATAAAGATTATAAATACAAAAGTTTATATCTTTTAAAATACAAAACAGTTTTAAAAAGGCAAAGAAGGCTATTACGTAATGATAAAGGGATCAGTTCAACAAGAGGATATAACAGTTCTAAACATATGTGCACACAGTGCACACAACACCAGAGCAACCAGATATATAAAGCAAATATAATTAGATGTAAAGGGAGAGATAGACTCCAATACAATAATATTGGAGACTTCAGCATCCCACTCTTAGCATTAGATTTATCATTAAGACACAAAACTTTTAAACTGTACTTTAAAACAAATGAAACTAAAATATTTACAGAACATTATATTCAATAGTTACAGAATATATATTCTTCTGATCAATACACGGAACATTCTCCAGGATAGACTATATGGTAGGACACAAAACAAGTCTCAGCAATTTTTTAACTAAAATAATATCAAGTATCTCTCAGGCCAAAGTAAAATAAAAGTAGAAATCACTAACAAGAGGAACACTGGAAACAATACAAGTACATGAAAATTAAACAACATGCTTCTCAATTACCATTCCATCAAGGAAATATTTAAGATTAAATATTTTAAAAATTGGAAAAGAAATGAAACTGGGGATAAAACAACCCAAAACCTTGGGAATACAGCAAAAATAGTGCTAAGAGGAAAGTTGATAACAGTAAGTGCCTACATCAAAAAAGTAAAAATATTTCAAATAAACAATCTAATAATGCACCTTAATGAACTTAAAAAGCAAAAATTGGCCAGGAGTGATGACTCACACCTGTAATCCCAGTACTTTGGGAGACCGAGGTGGGCAAATCACAAGGTCCAGAGATTGAGACCATCCTGGCTAACACCGTGAAAACCCATCTCTATAAAAATACAAAAAATTAACCAGGCATAGTGGCATGTGACTGTAATCCCAGCTACTCAGGAGGCTGAGGCAGAAGAATTGCTTGAACCCGGGAGGTGGAGGTTGCAGTGAGCCGAGATCACACCACTACACTCCAGTTTGGGCAACAGAGTGAGACTCTGTCAAAAAAAAAAAAAAAATTAAGACAGAAATAATAAAGATCAGAGCAAAACTAAAAAAAATACAAAGGATCAACAAAATTAAGAATTCTTTTTTTTCCCCTTGTGTGTTTCTTTTTCTACTTTTATATTATGTTCAGGGGGCACAAACACAGGTTTTCTATATGGGTAAGTTGTGTGTCACTCATGCTTGGTGTATGTATGATCCCATTACAAAGCTAGTGAGCATAGTACCCTATAGGTAGTATCCCAGCTTACACCCTTCTTCCTCATTTTCTCCTCAAGAAGTCCCCAGTGTTTATTGTTCCCATATTTGTGTTCATGTGCATTCATTGCTTAGCTCCAGCTTAGAAGTGAGAAAAAGAGATATTTGGTTTTCTGTCCCTGCATTAGTTTTCTTAGGATAATGGCCTCCAGCTGGATCCATGCTCCTGCAAAGGGCATGATTTCATTCTTTTTTATGACTGTGCGTATTCCATGGTATATATGTACCATAGTTTCTTTATCCAGTCCCTTTTGATGGACATCTTGGTTGATTCCATGTATTTGCTTTTGTGAATAGTGCTGTAATAAATATACGAGTACATGTGTCATTTTGGTAGAATGATCTATTTTCTTTTGGGTGTATACCCAATAGTGGGATTGCTGCGTCAAATGGTAGTTGTGTTTTTTTAAGGTATTTCAGACATCTCCACATGGCTTTCCACAGTGGCTGAACTAATTTACATTTCCACTTACAGTGTATAACTGTTTCCTTTCCTCCATAACCTCACTAGCATCTGTTGTTTTTTGAGTTTTTAGTAATAGCAATTCTGCCTGTTGTGAGATGATATCTCATTTTGTGGTTTTTATTTGCATTTCTCTCATGATTAGTGATGATGAGAATTTTTAATATTTGTTTTGACTGTATGCATTTTTTCTTTTGAGAAGTGCCTGTTCATGCTTTCTCCCTTTTTAAAAACTAGGGTTATTTGTTTTTTGCTTGCTGATTGAAGTTCCTTATAGACTCTGGATATTAGACCTTTGTTGGATGCATAGTTTGCAAATATTTCCTCCCATTATATATACTGTCTGTGAGCTGTGTTAATAGTTTCATTTGCTGGGCAGAAGAAAGGTCCTTAGTTTTCTTAGGTTCCACTTGTCAATATTTTTTTTTTTTTTTTTTTTTTTTGGTAATTGCTTCTAAGGACTTAGTCATAAATTATTTGCCAAGGTCGATGTCCAGAATGGCATTTCCTAGGTTTTCTTTTAGGTTTTTTAATTATTTGAGGTTTCATAATTCATGTTTAATTCATTTAAGGTTAATTTTTGTATATGGTAAAAGGTAAGCATTCAGTTTCATTCTTCTGCCTATGACTAGCCATTTATCTCAGCACCTTTTGTTAAATGGGGGGCCTTTTTCCCATTGTTTGTTTTTGTCAGCCTTGTTGAAAATCAGATGGTTTTAAGTGTGTGGCTTTATTTCTGTTTCCCAATCTGTTATACCGGTCTAGTGTCTGGTTTTTCACCAATGCCATGCTGTTTTGGTTGCTAAAGCTTTATAGTATAGTTTGAGGTGGAGTAGTGTGATACCTCCAGCTTTTTTTTTTTCTGTTTTAAGATTGCTCTGGCTATTTGAGCTCTTTTTGGATTCCATGTGAATTTTACAATAGTTTTTTCTTTCTAATTCTGCAAAGAATAATGTTGGTAGTTTAATAGAAAGAGTGTTGAAACTGTAAATTGCTTTGGGCAGTATGGACAGTTCAATGACATTAATTCTTCCAATTCATAAGTGTAGAATGTTTTTCCACTTATTTGTGTTAGCTCTGATTTCTTTCAGTAGTGCTTTGTACTTCTCCTTGTAGAGATCTTTCATCTCTTTGGTGAAATGTATTTCTAATTATTTTATTCTATTTGTATCTATTGTAAATGGCATTTTGATCTTGATTAGATTCTCAGTCTGGACATCATTGGTGTATAGAAATGTGATTGATTTTTGTACATTGATTTTGTGTCCTGAAACCTTACTAAAATCATTTATCAGTTCTAGTAGTCTTTTGGCAGAATCTGTAGGGTTTTCTAGGTGTAGAATCACATCATCAGTGAAGACAGTTTTACTTCTTCTTTTCTTATTTAGGTGTCTTTTATTTCTTTCTCCTGCCTGATCATTTTGGCTAGGCTTCCATATTACTTATTTATAACAAAAGTAATTTCATAATTTTTGGACTTTACTGTTTCAAAGCATGCATTTTTAAAGATGTGAAATTAGGAGCAAAATGATTTCGATGAAATCTAACGGTACCAGATATAAATCATCTAAAGAAAAAAATCCTCACTTCATTACAGAAGTTTAAACATTAAAAATGTAATGTGTGTGTGTGTGTTTGTGTGTAGATAAGGAAAGATCTATTTCCTAAATAATACTGAATTCTCATAAATTATGTAATCATAACCCTTTGCAAATTTATTTTCCTATTAACAAGTTGCCAAAAATACAGAAATCATTTGAATTTATACTAATAAATTTAATATTAAATTAAATTTAAAAGTAAATAGTAACCTTTACTTTTCCAGAATTAGAATGCTTTCAGATTATGTAATTTTATTTCTGTCCTAGATTCAATGAAGAAACACAAATAAATATAGTATATGACAGTGATGTTGAAATATTAAATCCTTGTGCTAATACACTTGCATCATGCAATATTTAGAACATGATGAAATATTATGGCATATTTTGATTTTATTTACTGGTCTCTTTTTCATCCTTGTCATGCTAATTTGGCTAGATTGCATGTTTTATGACAATCCATATAGTATGGTAAATTTAATCACATTTATTACTGAATTAAAAAGAAATAAATGTTGAAGTTAAATGGGCTAAGGAAAATATGCATACTCAAATTGGGACATATATTAAAGGGTTGTTAAATAAAATCCAGTATTAATTTTATTCTAAGTTTGAAGTTTCAGAGACATTTAATAAATATCTTTTCAGATTTATTACTTTATATTTATTGTTAGTACAGAGGTTTAGAGTCAAATAGACCTACCTTCAAATTATACAACACATTTACCTTTCTGAGACTAGGTTTTTCTCACTTATAAATTTAAGAAAATACTTCCATCATCAAAGAATTTAAGAGTAGTGCATGTTAATGTTTAATTTTATAGTGGTTGTGGTCAATGTGCTAAACAGTATTATTTGGCACTAAAGTGAAAGACAATTATTCATTTTCAGTCAGGGTGGATGATGGGGCACTTTTAGTCAGAGTGAAAGATGATAACTCACCTTTCTCAGTAAAAAAACAAAACCACACAAAACAGTCATCAAGCCTGATCTTCAAGGACTTCAATGGAACTCTTTGCCAATGATTCAAAACTGCACGTGGATTTTTGTTTGTTTGTTTGTTTTTGAGACGAGTCTGGCTCTGTCGCCCAGGCTGGAGTGCAGTGGCCGGATCTCAGCTCACTGCAAGCTCCGCCTCCCGGGTTTACGCCATTCTCCTGCCTCAGCCTCCCGAGTAGCTGGGACTACAGGCGCCGCCACCTCGCCTGGCTAGTTTTTTGTATTTTTTTGTAGAGACGGGGTTTCACCGGGTTAGCCAGGATGGTCTCGATCTCCTGACCTTGTGATCCACCCGTCTCAGCCTCCCAAAGTGCTGGGATTACAGGCTTGAGCCACCGCGCCCGGCCTGCACGTGGATTTTAAGCACTTAAAATTGTTATAAGTTCTGACCATGTACAAGGACATAAAACAGTCTCAAATCTAAAAATCTGGTATCATGCATCACTCTTTCCAGTGTCTATGCAATATAATTGGAATTTAATTAAAATGTAACAAAATACAACATAAAATAGCCAAATGGGACTGACATTAGAAACTTCATACCATCAGGCACATAAAATGCTTAGTAAGATTGTAACAGTGGACAACATTATATAAGTGGAGGTGATGTGTGTTGTTTCTGAATTTTCCTGGCATTTAAGAGCTGATGCTCTGCGCTCCCTGCTGTTCTGGCCTTTCTGTAAGAATTAGCAAAGTTTGTGATGGTAGTACCTCTTTTGGCATAACTAAAAACCCAAGGACTGAGTAAAGCCTCAGACAACTTGCATCAGTCATGTAAAAAAAAGCAAAGAAGGCAAATCAAAACGCCAAAACAAACAAACCAACAACAACAACAACAACAAACTACTCAGTTAACCTACTGAGACTTCATAGTGAACGTATTCCAGAGTAGCCTCCTGTATTCTCTAACACAAATTCTCATGGGGTGGGGTAGGGCAGGGTGAAGAGTTGCAAGAGGGAAGAAAGAAGAAATAGAAAATGAAGAAAGATAGGAAGAAAGGGGAGAGGAAGAGGAGAACTGCTGTAATACTTCTGGAGATAATGCTCTTTAGTCAAAGGTAAGACACATTGTCAGGACTTTGCCCATTCCAGATAAAATATATAATCAAGTCTTGTTAATGTCCACTTGTTTCATTTCCAGCCACCAAATTTGCAGATGGAATGAACGCATGCAAATTGTCTGCAAAATGCTTCTTTGTCTCTAATCTTTGGCAGAACCTAATCTTTGGCTCACATTATATTCAACAGAGGTAAATATTTGCTTATAATCTCTTGGGTTTCTTGACTTGCAAAAAAGCACAAAATTTCGCTAATCTGCATGAATTTGCACTAGCTTTTATTTTTTATTTTATTTTATTTTTTTTTTTCATTTTTCCAAGCCATAATTTGGGAACAGGAATTTAATGGCTAAAGATCAGTAATATTAAACCTTTTCAGAATGTACTACCAAAGAACATTATAAAAATATGATGCTGATTGTTTTAGTGGCAGTTTGATAATATATACTGCCACTTTGAAATGAAACTAAAATGCCACGTATATTACATTAATTGAATTCCCCCAACCACATTCTGAGACTTTGAATTAGACAGGAAATGCTTTTAAATTGTTATCACATTACAAGAGGTACCTCTGAGTCAATCAATGTAAATTTACTTCTTTATATGTTTCTTTTTCCCCCAGTGCATACTATTGAACCATACTTATGCTAATTGCTGCATTTAGATAAGCTCGTATTTACGTTTTTTTGTCACACAGTCACTGAACAGTGTACGTGTATTCTTCACAGATACATTGCTGTGATGTCAAAATGGGGTCATTACTTGAAGAAACACAATACGATGCGAATTTTAAATATGTTTTCTCAAAAGAGCCATGAAATAAAAATTCTTCAGATATTTTCATTGACTATTAAGCATATTAAAACACGCTTTTATTGGAGGAGCATTCATTTACAAGGGAAATGATATTTATTTCACCTCAGCAATACTGCTAATAATCAAGTTGAGAGTAATTTGGATAGAACAAGCCTCTTCAAGAACATAAGGGATATATGATGTGGCCTCTTACGCTGCTGTCATATTTCCAGGTACAAAATGCTGCAAGTTCCCTGAAAATTAAAAAACAACATATTGGAAAAGGAGGTGGTGCTGAGATTGCACCATATTTCCACATAACCAGGACTTCTACGCAGCTCACAATAGTAGCTGGAAATATCTTGGCACAAAACAAACTCAGTGTTCTTTGTGAGTTTGATATGGAAAATAATTATGGATAGTTGTGCATACTGCTTCTAGACTGAATTCATTTATGTAAGATATTTCTTACGTCTTAATTATAAGCATTCATCTAGTGATTTCATGTTATTTTGTTCATGGTAGATCCATGCAGACAGAAATTTATTACTGGTTTTTGTACCAGAAACTCTCTTCCCTTTGGACACGATACAGAGTAGTTTGAGTTTTTAGCAGTCACAGTCTTTCCCAGGACAGTATGCTGACTGAGAAGATAAAGGTCATTGTTTATTCATCGTTATTGGCTCTATGTTTCTGCTTTCCTCAAATTCCTATGTTGAAACTCTAACTCTCAATGGGATGTCAGTAGGCAGTATTAGGAGGGGGAACCTTTGGATAATTAGATTTAGGTGAGGTCAAGAGAATGGAGAATGGAGACACAATGATGGGATTAATCTCCTTACTTAAAAAAAAAAGACAAGCTTTCTCTCTGTCCGTCTCTCTGTCTCTGTCTCTCTCTCTTCTTCTAAAGGTCCTCACCAGAAACCAAACTGATGTGCACCTTGACTGTAAACTTCTCAGACTTCAGAGTTTTGAGAAATACGTTTCTTTCTTTAAGTCACGTAGCTATGATGTTTTTGTTATAGCAGTTCTAACTAAGACATCCATTCATTCATTCATTCATCCAGAAAATATTTAGTGAGTACATCCTATGTTTCAGGCACTGGGCTAGTTGATGTGTATAATAACCACAGTCTTCAATTTATAAGCAATAGAAATCAACATTGCAACATTTATTTTAAAAAAGGAAAAATGATCTGAAACATTATGAACACTTCACAGATTAAAATAACAGTGCCAGAAAGGATAGGAGCTAGAAAATTAAGTAGGAGAGAATTTTGGATGCAACATCCTAAAACGAATGTCAGTGGTGTGGTCCTCATGAGTGAGACTCTAGCCAACTTGCCTTAGTGCATGTGTGCCCTCCCCAGATGCTGAGGCTGTGGGAGCAGGGTGAACAGGACACCTGACCAGACTTGTTTAGAATATGGGGAGGAGTAGATCACTAGAGAAGTTTGTATGTTGAATACATACAGACAAGCAATAGAACATTCACCAAAGATTAAATGGGGAAAAAGACAGGCATAATCTCTGTTCTCATGAATCATATAGCTTACTAAAAGAAGTCAAAGAATGCAAAAGCTGCTTGTATTCCTACAGTTCCTCGTCAATTTTCCTTGCTCCCTTACATCTTCACACGTGCACTCTTTGCAGTAAACTTTTTCTGAGTAACTATTCTTGTTTCTCTTTACTTGACCCAAATGTAATTTTCTGTCTTTCCTTCATGTGGATAAGACCAATAGAATCCTTTCACTTGGTCCATGGCTGAAAATATTGTCATTCATTTTCAGACAAATATGATTTTTCCCAAGATGACATGACATATTCAGTCAATGTGAAAGTGTCATGCAAACTAGGACGAGAGTGGAAACAAGAACTGATATTGTGCCATGATATTATAGAGTCCAAGATCATAAAAGGATCAGGGACTCAGTCATACTGTTATGTGGATCCTGCCTGCATGTGAGTGTGTTTGAAAAGCTATGCAATTATTTTAAAATGTAGTGGGACTCTTAGAATATTTCACACCTGGAGGAGATCCCTTATAATCACTCCTTCTTTTATATGACAAAGTTATTTGCACACTTATTTGTGAAATAAAGTAAATAATAATTGCCAGATAGAACACATAAATAAAACATATGTAAAATAAGTAAAATGTAGAAATGAGTATTACAGCACAAGAAGAGCCACGCATTAATGCTCTTTAATTACATTAACATTTTCTAAACAAGGTATGCAAATATGCATAGATATCTATTGCAGAAATAAATAATACTACTTTTCTTATATTCTAGTGTTAATTTTTGCAAATTTAACTTTTTTTTTTTTTTTTTGAGGCAGCCTAGGCTGGCGTGCAGTGGCATGATCATGGCTCACTGTAACCTCAATCTCCAGGGCTCAAGTATCCTCACACCTCAACCTCCCGAGTAGCTGGGACTACAGTGATGAGCCACCATGCCTGGCTAATTTTTATTATTATTATTTTATTATTATTATTATTTTTATTTTTATTATAATAAAATTATATTTTATTTTATTTTATTTATCATTTATTATAAATAAATAATATATAAATTTTATTATATAAAATAAATATATTTTATAAATATTATATTTATAAGAAATATATTATATAAAATAAATATAAATTTTATTATATTTATTATTTTATTTTATTTTATAGTATTATTATTATTATTTTTTAGGAAGATGGGGTTTCACCATGTTGCCCAGGCTGTTGTTAAACTCCTGGGCTCAAACAATCCACCTGCTTCTGCCTCCCAAAGTGCTGGATTACAGGTATGAGCCACCACACCTGGCATTCCAAAATTATCCTTTTAACATTTCTGTTTAATAGATAAGTTAAATTTGTTAAGCTACGTTAATTCATCAAGAACATTTTCCACTTTATAGTAAACCACCAAAATTGCAATACTATCCATGACTTTTTCTTATAGAGTTCATTCTTATGATTTTCAAATATCTCTCCAGTTGGACATTTCTACTAAAATATCTTCGTAAATTTCATCATGGATTTCAGTTTTATTTGGTAAGAATTTTCAAATTTTTTCTTCTTTTCGAAAAATCATAGAAAATGGTTTCGTGATAGTGAACATGGACATTATTTGATCAGTGGCTTTTGAAAAACTCTTGTTCTTAGGAAAAATAATCAAGGCTTTCAAACACTGCCCTTTTGATTTTTTTCTAGCAATTTAAAACCACTATTTTTCATTATTTCTCTCGGCTTCTTTTTTAAAAGCATTTTGATTATTTGTCTCTTTATAGATATGTATTGTTTTACATTTTATTTTGGCATAATTAATGGCCTTCTAAATACTTTATTTCAGCTGAATTAAAAAATATAAAACTCCTGGTTATCACTGTGTGTATATATGTATATGTGTGTGCATGTGAGATATGTGTGTGTGTATCTGTGTGTGTGTATATATATGCATGTATGTGTGTATATGCATATATATAAAATTTTAGACTGATACCAGCTCTTTGCACATAATTTTATGTTGAGTTATTCTCATTTAAAACTTTATACCAGAATAAGACAGCTCAGAAAAGATCACAGTTTATGTTGACTTTATTTCTTAAAAGCAGGAATATGTAAAGGTTGAAGACATGAACTGCACATAAAAGGAGCTCTAAGAATTCTAAACCATTAAAACTTACCTTGAAAATAAGTATATGCAGTGAAATCCAGTGTGTATAGGGGTCAACTAAATGATCTGTAGTTTTCCAAAGTAATTTATTTGTAGCATACAATATTTATTTTAAAAGTTAAAAGTTGTTCTAATTGTGTATCTACGTATGTAGGTAGACAGACATCTGCCTCTGTATCTATATAAAAATTTAAACTCAACAGAAACCACAGCACTTATTCAGTATGAAACCAACAATACATTACCTTTTGGAAGAATTTTTATCAAATGGTCCACAAAAATAAGGTTTTAATTGAACTCATACGGGATAAATTTAGTCAAGAAAAAAAATGCTTAACCTAAATTAATGATATGTTTCCTTCTCACTGATAACAAGATCTCTTTATACAAATGCATTTTTCTTTCCTCTTTTGCTACTAGGAATCTCCAGGTCAATTACGAGATCATAATGGGTTACGTATCTTTGCTATATTCCCACAATATGACTTCTTATTATAAATGGTCTATTTCATAATGATTGAACATCTAGTATTTTGAGTTTCATAAGAAGAGATAAAATAACTGTGCATTTAATAAACAAACTCCATTATGTATGTGATGAATTTCACTTAAACTAAAACTTAACCATACATCAAAGGAAAACTGGATACGATATGAGTATATCAACTTGAAAGTTATTTGACATAACTTGCTCTTCACTTATAAAAATATGGGGATATACCAAAACAATACAGAAGAGAACTTATAATAATTCTTACCAGGTAAAAATCAAAACTCCCTCACTTTAGGAATTGTTTATTCAAACAAACCCTGTATTCCAGCCTCAAAGAAAAGCAAAACATGAAACTACTTTATGTTATGAGTGTTCTTTCTTCCCCTTCCTTCACTTTATCAGCATCTGAATTAGACATTCAAAAATCCATCCACACTAATAAGTTTTTAGCTTGACATGCTGTGAAAAGTAATTGTATAAAAAATACCTTTTGGTTTCACATAAGGGATGGCAGGTGGCTGAAGTAGTACAATGTGGTTTATGTCGTGGGATATCTTAAAATGCCTGCCATTTGTTATAGGTTAAAAAATAATGCAATGTAGATATTTAAAATCAGCAGATTGTATCAATGAACATTTACAGAAAAGTAATAAAGACACTGAACCATGATTATATTAGTCATTAACACTAAATCTCAGAATTTATGTGGAAAAAGTAAACTAAAAATGAACCATAAAATTAACAATAATTTCATGACTAGTTGAGATTTAAGTTTAAAACGTGATGCTCTTTACAACTAAATTCATCTTTCATAAAGATTTTGTTTCTTTTAATAACAGAACACTATTAATCTTATTACACCACAACACAAACAACCAGAATACTATAACAAACCAGCTAAGTAATCTTAATCATTTAAAAAATAAGAATCATGACTAGGCGCCGTGGATCACGCTTATAATCCCAGCACTTCGGGAAGCCGAGGTGGGCGGATCATGAGGTCAAGAGATCGAGACCCTCCTGACCAACATGGTGAAACCCCCTCTCTACTAAAAACACAAAAATTAGCTGGGCGTGGTGGCACATACCTGTAGTCCCAACTACTCAGGAGGCTGAGTCAGGAGAAGCGCTTGAACCTGGGAGGAGGAGGTTGCAGTGAACCGAGGTCACGCCACTGCACTTCAGCCTGGCGACAGAGTGAGACTCTGTCTCAAAAAAATAAATAAATACAAATAAGAATCATTTTACTAACCAGTTGACATACTTACGAAGCAAAAATTATAATTAAAATATGACATATATTAGTCTGGGAGATATGAGAAAAATGAAAAATTATTAACTAGCTTTGGTAATAAATTTATGGCCTTTAGAAAGTTGTAATACTTTTCTGGGCCTCACATTCTTAATCTGTAAAATAAAATTGAGTCATCCCTATAGTTCACACTAAAACAAAAGTTCCTAAAATTTAGAGACAAAGAGTGAGTGTGAAATAATTGTTTAAATTTGAATTTTATAGCACAGTGAAGGACAGAGCGAAAATATATATTCATAGCTACCTTGTGGTTTACATTTATAAACATTAGAAAAAATAGAAACATATTAAGCACTATCTAAAGAGAATAATTTCAAATGTTTTTAATTTAATTTAGTCAGCACTGAAAAAAGCATACACCTGAAATTGGTTATGTGCTAGAACAATGAGAAATGAAGTTATTTTCTCTCAAACAGGTCAGTTTTAGCAGTGGAGAAAAAAATCATATTAATTATTGTGTACCTTTATATGTGTTTGTTTTTAATTTGCATTAAATGAAATTAAATTTAACAAAAACAAACAGTACTTATAACTAAAGTTGTCTTAATGCATTTTGTGCCACTGTAACAGAATTTAAATTTAAATTTATTATCTCAAATTTCTGGAGGTTGGCAAGTCCAGAGATCCAGGCAGCAGCCGGTTTGGTTGTCTGGTGAGGGCTGCGCTCTGCTATCGAGATGGTGCCTGGTTGCTGCATTTTCTGGAGGGAAGCAATGCTGTGTCTTCATATGGAGAAAGATGAAAGGGCAAAGGAGCTGAATGCTGCACGAAGCCTTTCTTATAAGAGCTTTAATGCCATTCATGAGACAGAAACCTCTTAAAGGCCATATCTCTTAAGAGTAGCACATTGACATCAGCTGAATTTTGAAGGGCACACATTAAAACCACAGCAGGAGTGGAGAACATGAGAAGAATAAAAGGAGAATAGAGGAACGACGTTGGGAAAAAAGCCTATTTTAGTATTTATGTTTTTTAATTGTTTATGTTTTTATTAATATATATTTTACATATTTATAAGGTACATGTGCTATTTTGTTACATGCATAGAATTTATAATGATCAAGCCAGATTACCTAAGTGTGTATTATGTCGAGTATTCATCATTTCTATGTGTTGGGAATAGTTCAAGTTCTCGCTTCTAGCTACTTTGAAATATACAATACGTTGTTGGAGATGATAGTCACCTGCTCTGCTATCAAACAGTAAAGCTTACACCTTTTATCTGACTGTATGTTTGTACTCATTTTCCTACCACTCTTTATTCTGCCTCCACCCACTCACCTCACCCCTGGCCTCCAGTATCTATAATTCTTCTCTCTGCCTTTATGAGATCAACATTTTAGCTCCCACATATGAGTGAGAACATGTGATATTTGTTTTTCTCTACTTGGCTTATTTCACTTAACATAATGACCACCAGTATTGTCCAGGTTTCTTGTGTCTTGCAAATAAAATGTGTTATTCCTTTCCATTATGTATATAATGGCAACCCATTTGTAAAAAACTAAATAAATTGGCACTTTTATGTTGTTATCATTTCCTTTTTATTTCTCATGACAATATACTCTGATAAAATGACATTTAAATTTCCTGAAGAAATACAAATAGCACAGGTCACAGTTGCATATAACTGGAACCGTCAAAGGTACAAAAGATAAGATTTGGCAAAACTTTAAAACATACACTCCGCCTAAAAGAAAAAAAAAATGACATTTAAAAAAATTATGTTTTTAAATATTGCTTAAACTCTGCTGTTTTCTTAAAATTGTACAACTAACTTTCCTCCCAAGATTTAGCCTTTCATTTTCATTACACATGAAGTAGCCCTACTTTTGATCTGGTCTAACTGAAACTTTGTTTTGTTTGTTGAGATGGAGTCTCACTCTGTCACCCAGGTTGGAGTGCAGTGGTGTAGTCTCCTCTGACTGCAACCTCTGCCTCCTGGGTACAAGTGATTCTCCTGCCTCAGCCTCCTGAGTAGTTGAGATAACTGGGGCACGCCACCACACCCATCTAATTTTTGTCTTTTGGTGGAAACGAGGTTTCACTATGTTGGCCAGGCTGGTCTCGAACTCCTGACCCCAAGTAATCCTCCCACCTAGGCCTCCCAAAGCACTGGGATTACAGGTGTGAGTCACCATACCCAGCCACGTCTGAAAACTTGAATGCTCATATTTCTCTTGAAAGTTACAGAGCCAGAAGAAATTAACCTCAGTGACAAAGCAAATATTACATAAACATTTTCTTCTTTAAATACATTTGTGTTTATTACAAGAAAGTGAGGGTCAATCAGTAAAATTAAATATCAACTGTTTACATAAATATTTTACATGCGATAGAACTCTGGCTCTTTGAACGCTGGGTTTAATTTGGTTGTTAATTCAATATTTATTTAAATCTTAGGCCTCATTTGATATGATACGTCTTGTCATTTTAATTGTATGAACTGAGGGACCTCTTGAGTGATAATGGCCTTCTTTATGCTTATAATTATGGACTTACTTTGATTACTTTTTTATAAGGCATTAAACAATATGTTAAAGTCACAAAGTATGAGGTTTTTTTTTTTTTTTTTTCTTTTTGCACTTGCAGGTTTTTGTATGGATGTGCAATTAAAGGGAGAAGGAAGAGTCATAGAAAGATATACTTGTAGAGCCAGATAAGGGCATAATATATTTCTTCTTTGAGAAAGGAGAATGAAAGAACAATACTCTCATTTCTTTTCTGTGTCTTTTATGTACTTGAAGGGACTATTTAAGAAATTATATGACATCCTAATTACACTGAATTTTGCAGTAATCAACAAATCCAAATCCAACATAGGGTAGATTAATAGTTTATATTTATTCTTTTAATTTCAACTTTATTTTAGATCCACAGGATGCACGTACGTGTGTATACTGCATATGCTGCATACGTATAATGCTGAGGGTTGGGGTATAGTTGATCCTGTCACCCTGGTAGTGAGCATAGTATCCAATAAGTAATACTTAACATCTCTTATTAAAAAATCATTTTAAAATACAATGTTTGTTAACTGAACTAAAAAGTTAATAGAGAGGTTCAATAGCAGAATTGATAAATTATAATAAAAGACTAGCCAAGTCATTGACATTCTCTCGTTGAAAGGGAAAAAAGAAAAAATAATGAAACACAGTAAAGAAAGCCTCAGGGACTTACAAGGCACTATCAAGCAAATCAATATAGGTAATATTGATGTCAGAAAGAGAAGAGGCGCAAAAAGGAAAAGAACTTTTAATTAAAGAAATTGTGAGTGAAATCACCCCAAGTTTGAGAAGAGAAATGGACATTTAAATTTATGGAAGCCCAATAAACCCAAAGATAATGAACCTAAAGAAGTTTACACTAAAAGACATTATAGTCAAATTGTCAAATCAAAGGCCAAGAGACTTTTGTAATTTGCAAGAGAAAAGCTACTTGCTACATACAAGGGAGTCATGATTTTCTCAGTAGTGATTCTGCAGGCTAGAAGAAAATTGGATATATATTCAAAGCACAGAGAGAATAATCAAGCAAAACAAAGCAAATAAGTAAAAACTAATACCCAAGAATACAATACCTGCTAAAATTTTCCTTCAAAAATGAAGAAGAGATAAAGGCATAGCTAGAAAACTAAAAGCTGAGAGATTTTACCACTACTAGATATACCTGACAAAAAGTGATAAATGCAATTTTTCATGTTGAAATGAAAGACTACTAAACAGCAATAAAAAGTAAGTAAGAGTATAAAACTCACTGGTAAAAGTAAAACCACAGAATACAGCAATACTGTAATGGTGTGTGTAAATCATTTGTAAGTCTAGTATAAATGTAAATGAAAACAGTATTAAAAATTATATATGCCAAATATGTTAATTGATACCCAATATAAAAAGATGTAAATTGTGACACCAATAACATTAGCTATGTGTGTGAGGGAAAGTAAAAGTGTAGAATTTTTGTATTTGACTGAAATTAAATTGTTATCAGCTTAAAATAAACTCTCATAACTCTAAGATGTTTTATGTAAACCTCATGATAATCGTAAGGAAAATTCTATAGAAGACACACAAAAGAAAAAGTGAAAGTCATCGAAGCACACCAGTACAAACAAAGAAACAAACAAACAAAAAGAAACCCAGCGAATCACAGAGGAAGGCAGTAAGAGAGAAAAAGAGGCATAGAAGAACTACAAGACACATAGAAAACAAGTAACAAATGTTAATCCTTTCTGATCATTATTTTAAACGTAAATACATTAGACAGCCCAGTCAAAAGACCAGAGTGGCTGAATGCTGAATGGATTTTTAAAAAAAGGAAAAGAAAGATTCAATTTTAAACTTTGTAAAGGAAACTCACTTCAGATTTAAGAGCACATATAGACTGAAAGTGAATGGATGGAAAAATATATTCTGTGCAAATTATGACCAAAAGAGAGCAGAGGGGACTATACTTAAATGAGACAAAATAGACTTTGAAAAACACTGTCAGAAGAGACAAAGTAGGTCCTTATATAATGATAAAGTCAATTGTTCAGGAAGATACAACAATTATACACACACAGGCATGCACCCAACATCAGCACATCTAAATATACAGCAAAAATTTATAGAACTTAAGGAAGAAATAGACAGCAATACAAAAATAATAGGAGTCATCAATTTCCACTGTCAATAATGGATAGAATACGCAGACATAACATCAATAAGGAAACAGTGAACCTGAACAAAATTATAGACCAAATGGACACAACAGACACATACAAAATGTACCACCAAACAACAGCAGAATACCCAATTTTCTCAAACCCATGTAGAAATGTATCCACAATAGATCACATATGTGGTCACAGAACACATCTTAACAAATTTGAGAACTTTAAATCATACCAAATATTTCTTCTCAACACAATGAACTTTAATGACAAATTTTTAAAAACCTCACACGTCTGTAGAAATTAAACTAAATACTCTTGAACAACAAATGGATCAAAGAAGAAGTAAGGGTAATTTAAAATATTTCAGGGTAAACAAAATAAAAACAATATGACACAACTTAAAATGTAGTAAGTCATATTATTTTAAAAGTTTATAGAGATAGATACTGATTTTAGAAAAGAAAGGTCTCAAATAGGCTAACTTTACACCTCAAGCAACTAGGAAAAGGAAGAATAAATTAAGACCAAACTTAGCAGAAACAGGAAAATAATAAAGATAATGTTAGAAGGCAACAAAATAAAAAATAGATCAGAAATAGAAAAAAAAGCTAAAAGTTTTTTTGAAAATATAAAATTAATTAATTTTACCACACTAAGAAAAAAGAGAAGAAAAATTGGATACGAAAAGGAGTATAGTAGAAGTAATGCAGCTGAAGTGAAAAGGATTTTCAGATACTATGAATAAATTCCTGGAAACATGCGACCTACTAAGACTGAATTATAAAGAAATAGAAAATCTGAACAGGCCAATAACAAGTAAAGAGATCGAATCTGTAATCCAAAGTCCCCAAAAATAAAAGTCCAGGACCAGATGGCTTCACTGGTGAATCTTGTCAAATATTAATACCAATTCCTCTCAAAAATTTCAAAAAATTTGAAGTGGAGTGAACACTACCAAACTCATTTTATGACACCAGATTTTTCTAATACCAAAGCAAGGTAAGGACACAACAAGAAAATAAAACTACGTAACAATGGGTTTAATGAATATAGATTCAATAGTCCTTTGCAAACTACCAGCAAACCAACTTCAACAGCATAGTAAAAGGATCGTGCAATATGATCAAGTGGGATTTATATCTGAGATGCAAAGATGTTTCAACATACCTAATTCAATTAATATGATATATACCACATTAATAGAATAAAATATAAAAATCACATGATCATCTCAATAGATGCATAACAAATATTAGCAAAATTTAACATGCTTCATTATAAAAATTCTCAAAAAGTAAGTGTAGGGTTCCAAGAATACACAATGAAGAAAAGATGATGTCTTCAATAAATGTTGTTGGAAAAACTGGGTACTGACATATAAAAGAATGGAATTAGATCTTTATCATGCACCATACACAAAAATCAATTGACAGTAGATTAAAGACTTAAAAATAATACCTAAAACTATAGAACTCCTAGAATAAAAAAATAAGGAAAAGTTTTATGACATTTGTCTCGGCAATGAATTTCTGTAATGATACCAGAAACACAAGCAACAAAAGCAAAAATAGACAAGTGGAACTATATGAAACTAAAAAGCTTCTACAGAGCAAAGGAAAAATCAACAGAATGAAAAGACAACCTAGGGAATGGGGGAAAATACTTAGAAATCATACATGTGATAAGGAGTTAATATCCAAATATATAAGAAATACTTACAGTTCAACAGCATAGAAACAACCCAATTTAAAATGAGCAAATGATTTGAGTGGACATTTCTTCACTGAAGACACACAAAAGGCAATGGGTATATGAAAAGGTACTCAATAATAATCAAGGAAATACAAGTGGAAACCACAATGAGGTACCATCTCACACCTGTTAGTATAGTGATTACCAAAAAGAAAATAATAATAACAAGTGTTGTTGAGGATGTGTAAAAATTGGAACAACTGTAAACTCTTGATGGAAATGTAAAATGGTGCAGCTGCTATGGAGAAGAGTAACAGTATGGAAGTTCCTTACAAAATAAAAATAGAGTTACCTTATGAACCAACAGTTCCACTTACTGATATGTATCAACAAATGGAATTCAGGATCTCAAAGAGGTATCTATACTCTTACATTTATTGCAGCAGTATTTACAACAGCAGGATATAGAGAACATCTACGTCCATTGATGGAAGAATGAATGAAGAAAATGTAATATATAAATACAATGGAATGCTCTTCAGTCTTAGAAGAAAATCCCGTCATATGTGGCAACATGGGTGAACCTGGAGGACACTGTGCTAAATGAAATAAGCAAGCCACAGGACAAATACTTCATGGTTCCCTTTATATGAGGTATCGAAAATAATCAAACTCAGAGAAATGGAGAATAGAATAGAAGTTGCCCAGGGATAGGGCAGGAGGAATTACTGTTCAATAGGGATACAATTTTAGTTATGCAAAGATGAATATGTTATCAAGATTTACTTGTGCACAGCATATAACATTGTGCCTCTAGTTAACAATACTGTGTTATACACTTAAAAATTTATTAACTGGATAGATATCAAGTTAATTTTTCTTAAATAATTATAATAATGATAATAATAAGTAAGCCAGAAAGAGAGATCTGTACTCAATTGTATATTGACCTGGTGCCTGGAGGTGTAAAAGACCAGGTAGTAAATATCTCAAAAGTTTCCAAAGAACAGAAACATGTGTTCTGCTCAATGACTTCAAAGCACTGAATCTGGCTGTGTCTCGGTTTATTTGAACAGCTGTGCAAAACTGGGGGAAAATCTTGTGTTTGGGAGAGTCTGAGAAATAATATATCTCTAAAAGTACTTTGATTCAAGATCCAGGCATCAAACTAAGGAATATCTTTGTCATTTCAAATGTGCAAAGGGAAACATGATAGATATGAAAAGGAGTGAAAAAGAATACCTCTATCAGGACAGGCCAAAATGCAAAGTCAACACATTAAGCTGAAAATTGCAAAGAAAAGGAACAATGAAATGGTGTGGGAAAGGAGACAGGGAATATAAAAAGTCCTTCAAAGAAACAAAAATTAAATAGATAATGATAGATAGAAACTATCACATAATCAATACACTAATCAGGAATCATAAAGGATAAAATACATAATGGAGAAAATCCTTTCCAAAATAAATGTAAGAAAATCGTCAGGTGAAAGACTAAATTATGTCCGTTAGGTTAAAGAATAGAAAACCAATACAAAGGTAATTGTTTTTTCAGAAACAAAACCTGGACGGCGATAGAGGTTGGGATCAGAAACAATGAAAGGAAACTTTCCAAAACTTTTATGGTCTTAAAGTAGATATCTCTAAAGGCTTTACAATACTTCCATCAAAATTAATGAATAAAGATCCTGTGAATTATTCTGACCACATAATAGAAAGTACAAAAATAATACAGTACCTGAGAATCAAATTGGAAAAAGGGAGCACCATGACACTCTTTGCTTCACAAAATTATAAAAGGTAACGAGGAAATGTCTTAGGAGTAACTTTTCTCCTAAAATATCATTTTTTTCAATATAAAAAAGTAAAAAGTAACACTGATATTAACATAAACACACATTCTGCTCCATTCTACAGAATTCAAATAAAAAAATAATTAGGCAGGAATTGTATTTGGAAACAAGTTATATTTCAAAAGCAAGAAGAAAATTATTCCCTAACATGTAACACTATATGTTTGAAAGGCGTGCTCTTTAAAAAAAAAAAAAAAAGAGAGAGAGAGAGAAACCAAAAGCTTGAAGATACTCTCTAATTCACCCAAAATTAAAAGCCTTTAGGTATTAAAAATGAGGAATTATGATATGTTAGGTTTAACTGATTTATGTTGACAGCTTTCTTTTAGAAAATGACAGTTAATTTGTCTTTAAGAGTGAATGTAATGAAAAAACAATTGAATATAATCTTGCATTTTACAATTTAGATGACCAATAAGGAAGCCTAAGAAATTATTAGAAAAAAGGGAAAATAAACTTTTCTTTAAAAAAGAGGAGACTTAGCTGGACATAGTAGCATGTGCCTGTAGTCCCAGCTACTTGGGAGGTTGAAGCGGGAGGATTGCTTGAGCCCAAAAGTTTAGAGCAAGATCATGTCTCTAAAATGTAAAAAGAAAAACAATTAAAAGAGTGACTCCAAATCTCTGTTGTTCCGTTGATACATATATTCCCCTTAACCACTGGCTCCCTAGCTCTCACTAGTACAATGTCTACTGATTTTGCATTGCCCCCATTAAATTCTACATTCCATAAGGACAAAAACCAAAGTGTTTATTGGCCACCTTTGTACCTAAAGCATCTACCACAACTCCTCTTTTTTTTTTTTTAGATGGAGTCTCGCTCACGGTAACCTTTGTGTCTAGGGTTCAGGTGATTCTCCTGCCTTAGCCTCCTGAGAAGATGGGACTACAGGCATGCACCACCATGCCCAGCTAATTTTTATATTTTTAGTAGAAACGGGGTTTCACCATGTTGGCCAGTATGGTCTCGATCTCCTGACCTCGTGATCCACCCACTTCAGCCTGCCAAAGAATGCTGGAATTACAGGCATGAGCCACCACGCCCAGGTCACAATTCTTGACACTTAATCATGAGGGAGAGAGAGAAAAAAAAAAAAATACATAAAAGCATGCCCACAAACATATGCCTCAGAAAATTCCATTTCATTGGGGATCCAGTGAATAGCTTACTTTACTAATTTTTCATTGCTTTCTGAATTTGGAGAATCAATTTTTTATATTAAATGTGGGGATTGGCAAGTGGAATAGTTACCAGTGGCCAATTGTTTTGCTCTGTTTTTTTTGAGACAGGCTCTTACCCTGTCACCCAGGTTAGAATACAGTGGTGCAATCATGAGGCTTTCTACAGCCTCTACCTCTTGAGCTCAAGCAATCCTCCCACCTCAGTCTCTGGGGTAGCTGGGATTACAGGCGTGCACCACCACACCTGACTGATTTTTGGATTTTTAGTAGAGATTGGGTTTTGCCATGTTACCCAGGCTGGTCTTCAACTTCTGGGCTGAAGTTTTCCTCCCAGCTCAGCCTCCCAAAGGGCTGGGATTATGGGCCTAAGCCACTGTGCCTGGCTGGTGGTGGGCTTTTTAAGTGGTATTTCTGCAATAACTAAAAAAGTGAGTTGAGGGTTGGAAGACTAGAAGATTATTCTCGGGCTCTAGGTGCAATGTCATCTCATCAGGACAACACTAGCCCTCACCACCTCTACCATGGTAGGATAGCAGGCCACCAAGTAACAAGTGGAAGCATGAGTTAAATCACTTTGGGAAGACCACAACAGTCTATGGAGCCTGTAATACTGGCTATAGGAAACTTCCTTTTGTTTGTTTTACTGAGACAAATATTATGGCCTGAATACTAAATGTTAAAAATATATGGCTTTGTGTAAATGGTTTACAAAACTGATCTTCTTTAACATGAAAAATTGACCCTGAATTAAAATGCTTCTTATCCTGTTCTCTTGAAAACCTAATGAAGATACAATATTAGCTGTGTTTCCAGGCCAGGTTTCTAAAAATGATCCATGATGGAGAGCTCTTATCTTGACTTGGAGGACTGTGAATTAACTACAAATACTTAGAGGATGTATTCTCCCTAGAGTGAAGTCACTCTTGTGAATGTGTGTGCTCTTTTTTAGGATCCATTCGGGTGGTGCACATACAACTATTATAACAAACTCATCTTCTATGTGAAACATGGAATTTCTAAGCCAGTAACTCTTGCTTCTATTAATGTGACTGATCTCCTGTTATCTGTGCTGTTACTTGGCAGGGGGCAAAGAGAATAGTCCCTGGAAAATGGCTTGAACTCCTGAGGACAATCATTGAAGAGGCTCCCGTCATACTGTCCTGCTGAGAGGGCACTCATTGCTGTCATGCTGTGTTTCTGTCCTCGTGCCCTAATGAATGAAGCTATTGCCAAAAGTGGCTTATTTGGGTCTTGTGAATTTGTTTGTCTAGTTGAGCCTACAGCCACCTGGAGTGAATCTTGCAGAGAATAATCAGCAGTTGGCTAGAGTTCTGGGCAAAATAGATTGGGATCTTTACGATGTTAAGATGGGAGCCAATCCATCTCAGTTTGATGGCAA